>NC_134876.1:94650085-94662585 GCF_041734735.1 Babylonia areolata | reverse complement strand
GGTGTGTGAATGTAAACCACCCACCTGTATGGCGATGATCTCTATCGTCTCCTTCACCGACATTTTTCCTCCTCTGTCGGTCTGACCCCTGGCGCCGTAGGCCAGCACGTACATCACGGCCCGCCCCACTCACTTCTGGCCCGGCCACAGCCCCATCTGCACGGCTTCCCTGCCACTGGGAAGGTGGTGAGCGTGTGTGTGTGTGTGTGTGTGTGTGGGAGGATGGAAGGCGATTACTTTTATCTCCCTCTAGGAGCCCGCAGCAGCCATTATAAGTTTGGGCTGGAGAGAGAAGCCGAGCCAACCAGCGCCCTTGTTGAAGTTTGATTGTGTAGTTTGGTTGTATATATTAAAACGGCAAGTCAGAGAGAGAGAGAGAGAGAAAGAGAGAGAGGTTTTCAATGTCCTCTTTTTTTTCTCCTTCAGCTTGCTTCACACAACCTTGCATTTTTCAGTTTCTTTACTTTTTCTAATTTCTTGGCCTCAGGGGTGAAGGTTTCTTTACAAAGCGTTTCAATTTCTTTCCAAAAAAAAAAAATTACAGAGATTCAATTTCGTTGCTTAGGAGTGAAGGTTTCTTTACACAGTGGAAAAGAGTTTTTCACTTTCTTTTCCTTGGGTGTTTTTTTGTTTTTGTTTTGTTTTGTTTAAAAAAAAAAATGTTTTCACACACAGTCAATTTCTTTGCTCAGTGATGATTTTTTTTAAACACAAAGACAGGATCTGCTATTCATTTTTTTTAACATAGAAAGCAATGCGCTTTCTTTGCTCAAGAGTGAAACTGTCTTTACAGAGTCTTCTGATTTCTGTTTTCAAGAGTGAAGCTTTCTTTACACAGTCTTCTGATTTCTGTTATCATTAGTGAAGCATTCTTTACACACTTTTCTGATTTCTGTTATCAAGAGTGAAGCTTTCTTTACACAGTCTTCTGATTTCTGTTATCAAGAGTGAAGCTTTCTTTACACAGTCTTCTGATTTCTGTTATCAAGAGTGAAGCTTTCTTTACACAGTCTTCTGATTTCTGTTATCAAGAGTGAAGCTTTCTTTACACAGTTTTCTGATTTCTGTTATCAAGAGTGAAGCTTTCTTTACACAGTCTTCTGATTTCTGTTATCAAGAGTGAAGCTTTCTTTACACAGTCTTCTGATTTCTGTTATCAAGAGAGAAGCTTTCTTTACACAGTCTCCTGATTTTTGTTATCCAAGAGTGAAGCTTTCTTTACACACAGTCTTCTGATTTCTGTTATCAAGAAAGGAAAGGTCCTTCAATTTTTTGCTTGGGTGGAAGTTATCTACTGTCTTTCAATGCCTTTGTTTAGGAATCAAGGTTTCTTTTCACAGACTGTCTTCCAGTTTCTCTGCTGGGAAGTGAAGCTTTCTGTACACAGAAAGGCTCTATCTTATCGAATGATGTTTGACATTCCGTAACGGATACATTCCAAGAAGGCGCATAGTCTTCGTGCCGAATATAGCTAGACTCTTCAGTAATCTCCAGTCTGGTTTCGTTGATGATCGTTCGCTTCAGCAGATGGAAATATGCCGGGTTTCTTGTTGCTGGTGCCGCTAAATTTGTCGTTGCTGTTGTTGTCGCTATGAATGTTGCTGTGTTTAGCGAATCGTGTGCTGTTCAGAGGAACTTCTAAATTAAAGACAGGGTGTCAGAAAACACGCCTTCAGACAATTTGCCGCTTCGTTTCATGCTCGACTGCCTCCATTCCCATTGAAATTATTGTTTACCACATCACTTAAACTGGATCACTCATTTCAATTTCCTTGTTGTTGTTTTTTTTCATAACGTCTCACTTGGTGACAGAGAAAGCAAACTGATGATTTTTAGGAGGTTATCGATCTTCTGATCCACCGGCCATGGGCAAATAACACCGTGAACTTCCTCGAGAGACGAAGGAAGCTGCCGCCCTCTGTGTCAGTTAAGGCCATTGATGTTTACAGACAGACGGTAGAGTCGACAGCAGCCAGTAAACTGACGGTGAATATGTGATGTGAATCAGCGACAGGCCGCGTAGCCTGGAGATCCATCCTGTGACTATCACCCACCTGTGGACGCAGAAACCTGGGCAAGAGATGTAACCAGGTGATCCGAGGAAAGGTTTCCCCTTAACTTCAAACTTACAGAGCTTTGCGTTGATCAAATAACGTTTTACTCTTTTGCAGTGTATGGTAGAGTTCACATTATCACTTGAAACTCAAGACGTGGGGTCATGTGTCTGTGTGCATGTTGGGCCACAATCATGTGATTTGTTTTTCCTCATTTGGGGGATGATCACAGAATAGTGGGTGTGCCGAATTATGCTCATCTATTTTATCTTTTCCCCCCGCCCTAGTTGTTCATTTTCAAAATTCTATGCATACAGATTATATAAAACACTCGCCCCCACAGGCGTGTCATTGATTTAATTGCTGTGAATAATTCAAACTCGTTGGTCTACATTTCGCTGTATCAGATTCGTTAGCCGTGAATGCTGTAGGCCACTGAGTTGTTCTGTCACCTTTCACAGCCCACAGAAAGTGTACAGGCACCGCAGAACAAGCGTTCCCCCCCAGAACTGATTCCCCTGCCCTACGTCCATTGTTAAATTTTGCAGCACCTCCGTCCGTGTCACGGAGTGTAGACAGTTCAATAACACTGCATGCCATCCTCGGCCCTCATCGATCGATGTTCCACGTGCACATGGCAGTCGTGTTTTCTCTCAACGCAACCTCAGTTCGCATCATCCCCGAGTCCGTCTGATCCAAATCACAACCTGGTCACAGCGGAGCCGTAATTCGGTCAGGTTTTCAAAAACACACCCAGTCCCCAGACGCATCAGTCACACGCGTCTCGAGAGTTAAGAACTAGAGTTAAGAACCGGGTTTCAGTTCCAGGATTCACTTACACCACCTGTGCTTCGTAAAAATAATAATATTTTTTTTTTTAATTAAATGTTACCACCGGAGTTAGGAACTGATTTTGGTGATTAAAAACAACAACAAAAACCCCAACAACAACAACAAAACAAAACAAACAAAAAACACCACTGACGCTGTCTGAACTCAACGAGGGGAGCACTCTCTGTAACTGCACCACCCTATATTATAACGGTCTGCCACCAGCAGAGAAAAACCACAACAGGTCACACATCAGATACAATGACCGCCGCTGGCCACACAGACGCACAGCAGGCCGTCAGTCGGAGCACAGGGCAGCGACACAGTGAGACTGAAAGGTGAGCGGAGCGGGGAGCAGTGGAAAGACAGCACACTGCAGGCATCATGGGGTACTGTGGCTGGCACAAAGAGACACAACAACAGCCACCAGCATCGCCGCTAAGACGACAGGAGGAGGGGGAGGAGGAGGAGGAAGGAGGCGGGTGTTGGAGAAGGGGGAGTGGTGGTGGGGGATGAAGAAGGTGGGCAGGGAAGGGGAGAGTGGAGAAGGGGGAGGAGTGGTGGTTGGGGGATGAAGAAGGTGGGGAGGGAAGGGGAGAGTGGAGAAGGGGGAGTGTTGGTGGGGGATGAAGAAGGTGGGCAGGGAAGGGGAGAGTGGAGAAGGGGGAGTGGTGGTGGGGGATGAAGAAGGTGGGGAGGGAAGGGGAGAGTGGAGAAGGGGGAGTGGTGGTTGGGGGATGAAGAAGGTGGGCAGGGAAGGGGAGAGTGGAGAAGGGGGAGGAGTGGGGGGGGGGAGGAAGAAGGTGGGGAGGGAAGGGGAGAGTGGAGAAGGGGGAGTGGTGGTTGGGGGATGAAGAAGGTGGGGAGGGGAGGGGAGAGTGGAGAAGGGGGAGTGGTGGTGGGGGATGAAGAAGGTGGGGAGGGAAGGGGAGAGTGGAGAAGGGGGAGTGGTTGTGGGGGATGAAGAAGGTGGGGAGGGAAGGGGAGAGTGGAGAAGGGGGAGGAGTTGGGGGGGGGAAGAAGGTGGGGAGGGAAGGGGAGAGTGGAGAAGGGGGAGGGGTGGGGGGGGAGGAAGAAGGTGGGGAGGGAAGGGGAGAGTGGAGAAGGGGGAGTGGTGGTGGGGGAGGAAGAAGGTGGGCAGGGAAGGGGAGGGGGGTGGGGGAAAGAGGGAAGTAAGGGAGAACATCAGCGCCCATGTCAGACAGACGGCAGCTTGAAGGGCTTATCACGCCACTCGGAGAGGGGTTGTTGAAAACACGATATCCAGTCCCTGCGGGGATTTATGGAATGAGAGGGAGAAAAAAAAAACCACAAAAAACCCCCAAAACCAACGTCCAGAATCTCCCTCTTGACACGTCCCTGTCACAAACAGATAAGGGTGAATAAGGGTCGATGTGATTGAAGGAAATGTCGACTAACACACACACACACACACACACACACACACACACACACACACACACAGATAACCCGAGATCTCGTGTAGAAGTATGCACTTACTGCACGTAAAGAACCAAACGACAACAAAAAGCTCGTCACTGGCAAATTTCTGCAGACAAATCCACTTTTATAATAAAACAAAATTAATACGCTTGCAGTCAGAAAAAAAAAAGAAAGAAAAAAAATGGGTGTACTTTGGCAACGCGTTCTCCCTCAGTGGACAGAGCAGACCGTCAGATTCTACTCACGGAAGTCTGTTATGACACAAAGTGATACGAAACAATGCAACATAATGCAACATAATACAATATAATACAATATAATAAAGCACAGTACAATCAATACAAAAAAACACACACGCACGCACGCACGCACGCACACACACACACACACACTCACGCACACACGCACGGACGCACGCACACACACACACACACACACACACACACACACACACACACACACACACACCGACTCACTCCTCATCAAGCACAGTTAAAGCGCTGAATAAAGCAGATTGTCAAGTTGACGTGTTCTAGAACCGTGGCTCAAAACTGAAAGCGCGCTCTTCCGTGTAACGTGGCCTGGCTGATTTTTCAGGGTCGTCCTGGAGACTCGATGTTCCGATCGGGTTCCCCGCATCGCTGAACTTGCAGACTGAGACTTGGAGAGAAACCCACCGCCATACAGTTCTCTGGGATTTGCGGCGAATCCCACTGCTATACAGCTCTTTGAGATCTGCGGTGAATTACGCTGCTATACATCTCTCTGAGATCTGCGGTGAATTACGCTGCAATACAGCTCTTTGAGATCTGCGGCGAATTACGCTGCTATACAGCTCTTTGAGATCTGCGGTGAATTACGCTGCAATACAGCTCTTTGAGATCTGCGGCGAATTACGCTGCTATACAGCTCTTTGAGATCTGCGGCGAATTACGCTGCTATACAGCTCTTTGAGATCTGCGGCGAATTACGCTGCTATACAGCTCTGCACGGTGACATCTGCAACGAATCCCATTGTATTAATTATAGCTTTTTGACATTTGCGGCGAATACCACCGTGGAACAGCTATCTGACATCTTCGGCGAATACCACTGCTATGTAGCTCTCTAAGATCTGCGGCCAGTCCCACCGTGGTACAGCTCTTTGACATTTGCGGCGAATGCCATTGTGATACAGCTCTTTGAAAATTTGCGGCGAATGTCATTGCGATACAGCTACATGAGACTTGCAGAGAAACCCACTACCACACAGCTCTGACATTTGCAGCGTTTCCCACTGTTAAATACCCTGTCTGAGATTGGCCGTCAATCGAGTCACAGCAACACAGGCTGTCTGGGACTGGCAGCAAATCCTATCGCTGTTCAATTTAAGACTAACTACATATGTACATAACTACATGCATGTATATGAATGTGTATTGTGTGTGCGTGCGTTTATATATGTTTGTGCCTGCCTATGTGTGCGTATGTGTTAGGGTAGCTGTTAGATATACATGTATTGTTAAAATGTATGTATACAGTGTGCATGTGCGCGCGCGCGCGCGCGTGTGTGTGTGTGTGTGTGTGTGTAGTCATATTTTGGTGTGTGTATGTAACATAGATGTAATGTTTTATGTTAACAAAGCGTTTTTTGTAAAGCACCTAGAGCAGATTTCTGGATAGTGTGCTATATAAGTATCCATTATTATTATATTATTAAGATTTGTAGCCATTTCCACTACTGCGGTGCAGCCGACCTCAGACACGTGCAGTGTCCCAGGCTGTGTGCAGCGTACCTGAAACTGGAGACCGATATTACAGCACCTTGTCTTCTCCTTCTTCGTTTGTGGGCTGCAACCCCCAGGTTCACTCGTATGTACACGAGTGGGCTTTTACGTGTATGACCGTTTTCACCCGACCATTTAGGCAGCCATACTCCATTTTCGGGGGTGTGCATGCTGGGTATGTTCTTGTTTCCATAACCCACCGAACGCTGACATGGATTACAGGATCTTTAGCGTGTGTATTTGATCTTCTGCTTTCGTATACACACGAAGGGGGTTCAGGCACAAGTAGGTCTGCACATATGTTGAACTGAGAGATCGGAAACATCTCCACCCTTTACGTACCACGCGCCGTTACCAAGATTCGAACCCGGTACCTGAAATTGACTGCGAATCCCACAGCTATGCATTATGTCTGAAACTGCGAATCCCACAGCTATGCTTTCTGTCTGAAACTGCGAATCCCTCAGCTATGGATTCAGTCTGAAATTGACCGCGAATCCCACAGCTATGCATTCTGTCTGAAACTGACTGCGAATCCCACAGCTATGCTTTCTGTCTGAAACTGCTAATCCCACAGCTATGCATTCTGTCTGAAACTGACCGCGAATCCCACAGCTATGCATTCTGTCTGAAATTGACTGCGAATCCCACAGCTATGCTTTCTGTCTGAAACTGCGAATCTCACAGCTATGCATTCTGTCTGAAATTGACCCCGAATCCCACAGCTATGCATTCTGTCTGAAACTGACTGCGAATCCCACAGCTATGCATTATGTCTGAAACTGCTAATCCCACAGCTATGCTTTCTGTCTGAAACTGCGAATCCCACAGCTATGCTTTCTGTCTGAAATTGACTGCGAATCCCACAGCTATGCTTTCTGTCTGAAACTGCGAATCCCACAGCTATGCTTTCTGTCTGAAATTGACTGCGAATCCCACAGCTATGCTTTCTGTCTGAAATTGACTGCGAATCCCACAGCTATGCTTTCTGTCTGAAATTGACTGCGAATCCCACAGCTATGCTTTCTGTCTGAAACTGCGAATCCCACAGCTATGCTTTCTGTCTGAAATTGACTGCGAATCCCACAGCTATGCTTTCTGTCTGAAATTGACTGCGAATCCCACAGCTATGCTTTCTGTCTGAAACTGCGAATCCCACAGCTATGCATTCTGTCTGAAATTGACTGCGAATCCCACAGCTATGCTTTCTGTCTGAAATTGACTGCGAATCCCACAGCTATGCTTTCTGTCTGAAACTGCGAATCCCACAGCTATGCTTTCTGTCTGAAACTGCGAATCCCACAGCTATGCATTCTGTCTGAAATTGACCGCGAATCCCACAGCTACTTGCTGCAGCCGGATGTCACATTGAGTGCGAAGAGCTTTTCATAATGAATTAAAGCCTGAACCGGACTATAAATAGCGGGCGATTTGAATCAAGCCAGTTTCTCACCAGAGTCTGACACTGTGACGTCGGTGAAGGTTTATTCAAAATAAAAGCCTAATAAAGCTACGGTTTGGCTTCATTTATGGCAGAGAGCGAGATTTGCCTAGCAGCTTCCAATCTAGACCTGAATTGACTTTGGAAAGTACAAAATGTGTCAGCTACACGTAATACAAAATTTGAATGCAGAGAAAAGGGGCGCAACCGAAACCTTGCTCTCGGGAGTTAAGACTTTAAGTAGAGCAGGGGGAAGTCAATATCAGGTGAAAGTTACAGAAGTATTTCTATTTAGGAAACTGTCGGGTGGAAAACGTTTTAGACTAACTCTCTCCATACGAACGGCGAAAGAGACGACGTTAACAGCGTTTTACTCCAATTACCATCATCAAAATATTGCAAGCGGAAGGCTCTTATACTGAAGAGGTGAATGTTGACAAAGAATACCACAATTCTGACGACGGAAGCTAAAGGTTGGGTCATTCAGACACCCACTGGACATCCGAGGGGTCTGTGTAGAGGAGAAGAGAGGACTGGCCGTACTGAGTGAGCTAAACTGACTGGCTAAACGATCGGAGATCCACATCGTACTTCATTTCCGAACTATGTTTGTCATGCGCCGTTCAAGGCACAAATAATGAAGACCAAATCAAGGCACCTAATATATACACACGCGCACTCGAGGGCTCACACGCACGCATGCACATAGAGAGAGAAAGAGAGAGACAGACAGGCAGACAGATAGACAGACAGACAGACACAGAGACAGAGAGAGAGAGAGAGAGGCGCAATCCTGTTAATGAATCAATATGTAAATTAACACGAGCAAGTCGGTTAATCGATAAAAGACAAAGTGGGGGGTGGGGTGCGGTGAGTGGGTGGGTGGGGGGCGGGAGGGTGTAGTTGGAATTAAAACAAAAATGATTCAAGTGCAGAACAGTAAGTACAGCAAAGTAAAATATAGCACAGTAAGTACAGAACAGTAAGTACAGCACAGTAACTACAGCACAGTAACTACAGCACAGTGAAATACTGTACAGTAAGTAGAGCACAGTAACTACAGCACAGTAAAATACTGCACAGTAAGTACAGAACAGTAAGTACAGCACAGTGACTACAGCACAGTAAGTACAGAACAGTAACTACAGCACAGTAAAATACTGCACAGTAAGTACAGAACAGTAAGTACAGCACAGTAAAATACTGCACAGTAAGTACAGAACAGTAACTACAGCACAGTGAAATACTGTACAGTAAGTACAGCACAGTAAAATACTGTACAGTAAGTACAGAACAGTAAGTACAGAACAGTAAGTACAGCACAGTAAGTACAGCACAGTAAGTACAGCACAGTAAAATACTGTACAGTAAGTACACCACAGTAAGTACAGCACAGTGAAATACTGTACAGTAAGTACACCACAGTAAGTACAGCACAGTGAAATACTGTACAGTAAGTACAGCACAGTAAAATACTGTACAGTAAGTACAGCACAGTAAAATACTGTATAGTAAGTACACCACAGTAAGTACAGCACAGTGAAATACTGTACAGTAAGTACAGCACAGTAAGTACAGCACAGTGAAATACTGTACAGTAAGTACAGCACAGTAACTACAGCACAGTGAAATACTGTACAGTAAGTACAGCACAGTAACTACAGCACAGTGAAATACTGTACAGTAAGTACAGCACAGTAAGTACAGCACAGTGAAATACTGTACAGTAAGTACAGCACAGTAAGTACAGAACAGTAAGTACAGCACAGTGAAATACTGTACAGTAAGTACAGAACAGTAAGTACAGAACAGTAAGTACAGCACAGTAAGATACAGCACAGTGAAATACAGCAGAATGCACTACAGGACAGTGTAGTACTGTACAGTGCAGAACGGTGTAAGTACAGAACAGAACAGTGAAGAACAGTGCAGAATACCACTACTACTACTACTACTACTACTAATGGATACTTATATAGCACACTATCCTGGAAATACGCTTTAGGTGATTTACAAAACACATCATATCAATGTTACGTACACACACTAAAAATAATGTGACTTGAAAACTACACACGCACAGACACAGGCACACACACAGACACACGCACGCACACACACACACACACACACACACACACACACACACACAATGCATACAAACATTTAAACATAGATTCAAACATACATATATGTACATACCAACCGCCCGCCGCACACATCCATACATACACACACACAATTACACATACAAACCAAAAGATGCGTGCGCACACACACACACACACACACACACACACACACACACAAGCAGATATACATAGTGCAGTAAAGATCAGTGCAGGCCAGTGAAGTACAATACAGTGCAGTACAGTGAATAACACTACAGTGCTTTATAGAACAGTAGAGTACAGAACAGTGCAGTGATGAACGGTACAGTACAACAGTAGAGTACAGAACAGTGCAGTGGTGAACGGTACAGTACAACAGTAGAGTACAGAACAGAACAGTACAGTTGAGTACAGAACAGTGCAGTGGTGAACGGTACAGTACAACAGTAGAGTACAGAACAGTGCAGTGGTGAACGGTACAGTACAACAGTAGAGTACAGAACAGTGCAGTGATGAACGGTACACTACAACAGTAGAGTACAGAACAGTGCAGTGGTGAACGGTACAGTACAACAGTAGAGTACAGAACAGAACAGTGCAGTAGAGTACAGAACAGCACAGCACAGTAGAGTACAGAACAGTGCAGTGGTGAACGGTACAGTACAACAGTAGAGTACAGAACAGCACAGTACAGTAGAGTACAGAACAGTGCAGTGGTGAACGCTACAGTACAACAGTAGAGTACAGAACAGTGCAGTGGTGAACGCTACAGTACAACAGTAGAGTACAGAACAGTGCAGTGGTGAACGCTACAGTACAACAGTAGAGTACAGAACAGTGCAGTGATGAATGGTACAGTACAACAGTAGAGTACAGAACAGTGCAGTGGTGAACGGTACAGTACAACAGTAGAGTACAGAACAGTGCAGTGATGAACGGTACAGTACAACAGTAGAGTACAGAACAGTGCAGTGATGAATGGTACAGTACAACAGTAGAGTACAGAACAGTGCAGTGGTGAACGGTACACTACAACAGTAGAGTACAGAACAGTGCAGTGGTGAACGGTACACTACAACAGTAGAGTACAGAACAGTGCAGTGATGAACGGTACAGTACAACAGTAGAGTACAGAACAGAACAGTACAGTACAGAACAGCACAGCACAGTAGAGTACAGAACAGTGCAGTGGTGAACGGTACAGTACAACAGTAGAGTACAGAACAGAACAGTACAGTTGAGTACAGAACAGCACAGTACAGTAGAGTACAGAACAGTGCAGTGGTGAACGGTACAGTACAACAGTAGAGTACAGAACAGTGCAGTGGTGAACGGTACAGTACAACAGTAGAGTACAGAACAGTGCAGTGGTGAACGGTACACTACAACAGTAGAGTACAGAACAGAACAGTACAGTAGAGTACAGAACAGAACAGTACAGTAGAGTACAGAACAGCACAGCACAGTAGAGTACAGAACAGTGCAGTGGTGAACGGTGCAGTACAACAGTAGAGTACAGAACAGTACAATAGAGTACAGAACAGCACAGCACAGTAGAGTACAGAACAGTGCAGTAGAGTACAGAACAGTACAGCACAGTAGAGTACAGAACAGTGCAGTGGTGAACGCTACAGTACAACAGTCGAGTACAGAACAGCACAGCACAGTAGAGTACAGAACAGTGCAGTAGAGTACAGAACAGTACAGTAGAGTACAGAACAGTACAGCACAGTAGAGTACAGAACAGTACAGCAGAGTACAGAACAGCACAGTACAGTAGAGTACAGAACAGCACAGCACAGTAGAGTACAGAACAATGCAATACAGTGTAGAACGGCAGAACAGTACAGCACAACACGATACAGTACAGCGTAGAACACACACACACACGCGCGCGCCAGCAAACTATACAAAGTGCAGTGAAGAACAGTGTAGAATAAGTGCAGTACAGTAAGTAACAGTACAGTACATTACAGAACAGCACAGTAGAGTACAGAACAATGCAGACCAGAACAGTACAGGACATCAGTTGAGTATACAGAACAGTACATCACAGAACAGAACAGTTCAGTACAACTTGATACAGTACAGCACAGCACAGAAAATAGTACAGTACAGTACAGTACAGTACAGTGCAGTTTCAGTTTCAGTAGCTCAAGAAGGCGTCACTGCGTTCGGACAAATCCATATACGCTACACCACATCTGCCAAGCAGATGCCTGACCAGCAGCGTAACCCAACGTACTTAGTCAGGCCTTGAGGGGGGAAAAAAGGTGAATAAATAATATATAAGCTTACACAAATAAATAAATAAATAATAATTATAATGTAAAAAAAAAAGTTAGTAATAATAATAATAATAATTATAATAATAATAATAATAAAAATAATAATAATGAAATAATGAAAATAATAATAAATAAATAAGATAACAATGATGATAAATAAGCAAATAGATGTAAAACATGAAGACACACATTCACATATACACCCACACATGCATAACAGATATGCACCAAACATGCAGTTTCACAGATATGAAAGCACAGTAGTACAGTGTAGTGCAGTACAGTGCAGTACCTACCGTGGAACATGGTTGTGTAACCTATTGTGTTGAAGGCGCTGTGTTCATTGTGGTTCGCTGTGCTGCACTAAATGATTTATCGTCACAACAAATGCACAGAGTTGCGTGAAATCGGGCCGGCGTCCCAACGGAGCGGGAATGGGGAGATAGGGAGTGGTGAGGAGGGAGAGGGGGGAGCGACGCTGGGGAGATTGGGAGTGGTGATGACGGAGAAGGGGGAGAGGGACTGGGGAGATAGGGAGTGGTGAGGAGGGAGATGGGGGAGAGGGA
>NC_134876.1:94622585-94640085 GCF_041734735.1 Babylonia areolata | reverse complement strand
CAAGGAGGGTGATAATGCAGGAGAAACAGTGGGGGAACAAAAGGCAAGGAGGGTGATAATGCAGGAGAAACAGTGGCGGAACAAAAGGCAAGGAGGGTGATAATGCAGGAGAAACAGTGGGGGGAACAAAAGGCAAGGAGGGTGATAATGCAGGAAAAACAGTGGGGGAACACAAGGAGGGTGATAATGCAGGAGAAACAGTGGGGGAACAAAAGGCAAGGAGGGTGATAATGCAAGAGAAACAGTGGGGGAACACAAGGAGGGTGATAATGCAGGAGAAACAGTGGGGGAACACAAGGCAAGGAGGGTGATAATGCAGGAGAAACAGTGGGGGAACAAAAGGCAAGGAGGGTGATAATGCAGGAGAAACAGTGGGGGAACAAAAGGCAAGGAGGGTGATAATGCAGGAGAAACAGTGCAGGAACACAAGGAGGGTGATAATGCAGGAGAAACAGTGGGGGAACAAAAGGCAAGGAGGGTGATAATGCAGGAGAAACAGTGGGGGAACACAAGGCAAGGAGGGTGATAATGCAGGAGAAACAGTGCGGGAACAAAAGGCAAGGAGGGTGATAATGCAGGAGAAACTGGGGGAACACAAGGAGGGTGATAATGCAGGAGAAACAGTGGGGGAACACAAGGAGGGTGATAATGCAGGAGAAACAGTGGAGGACCAAAAGGCAAGGAGGGTGATAATGCAGGAGAAACAGTGGGGGAACAAAAGGCAAGGAGGGTGATAATGCAGGAGAAACAGTGGGGGAACAAAAGGCAAGGAGGGTGATAATGCAGGAGAAACAGTGGGGGGGAACGAAAGGCAAGGAGGGTGATAATGCAGGAGAAACAGTGGGAGAACACAAGGAGGGTGATAATGCAGGAGAAACAGTGGGGGAACAAAAGGCAAGGAGGGTGATGATGCAGGAGAAACAGTGGGGGAACAAAAGGCAAGGAGGGTGATGATGCAGGAGAAACACTGGGGGAACAAAAGGCAAGGAGAGTGATAATGCAGGAGAAGCAGTGGGGGAACACAAGGAGGGTGATAATGCAGGAGAAACAGTGGGGGAACAAAAGGAGGGTGATAATGCAGGAGAAACAGTGGGGGAACAAAAGGCAAGGAGGGTGATGATGCAGGAGAAACAGTGGGGGAACAAAAGGCAAGGAGGGTGATAATGCAGGAGAAACAGTGGTGGGGAACAAAAGGCAAGGAGGGTGATAATGCAGGAGAAACAGTGGGGGAACAACAGGCAAGGAGGGTGATAATGCAGGAGAAAGTGCGGGAACAAAAGGCAAGGAGGGTGATAATGCAGGAGAAACAGTGGGGGGGGGGGGGGGACAAAAGGCAAGAAGGGTGATAATGCAGGAGAAACAGTGGGGGAACAAAAGGCAAGGAGGGTGATAATACAGGAGAAACAGTGGGGGAATAAAAGGCAAGGAGGGTGATAATGCAGGAGAAACAGTGGGGGAGCACAAGGAGGGTGATAATGCAGGAGAAACAGTGGGGGAACAAACGGCAAGGAGGGTGATAATGCAGGAGAAACAGTGGGGGAACAAAAGGCAAGGAGGGTGATAATGCAGGAGAAACAGTGGGGGAGCAAAAGGCAAGGAGGGTGATAATGCAGGAGAAACAGTGGGGGAACAAAAGGCAAGGAGGGTGATAATGCAGGAGAAACAGTGGGGGAACAAAAGGAGGGTGATAATGCAGGAGAAACAGTGGGGGGGGGGGGGAACAAAAGGCAAGAAGGGTGATAATGCAGGAGAAACAGTGGGGGAACAAAAGGCAAGGAGGGTGATAATGCAGGAGAAACAGTGGGGGAACAAAAGGCAAGAAGGGTGATAATGCAGGAGAAACAGTGGGGGAACAAAAGGCAAGGAGGGTGATAATGCAGGAGAAACAGTGGGGGGGGGGGGGACAAAAGGCAAGAAGGGTGATAATGCAGGAGAAACAGTGGGGGAACAAAAGGCAAGGAGGGTGATAATGCAGGAGAAACAATGGGGGAACAATAGGCAAGGAGGGTGATAATGCAGGAGAAACAGTGGGGGAACAAAAGGCAAGGAGGGTGATAATGCAGGAGAAACAGTGGGGGAACAATAGGCAAGGAGGGTGATAATGCAGGAGAAACAGTGGGGGAACAAAAGGAGGGTGATAATGCAGGAGAAACAGTGGGGGAACAAAAGGCAAGGAGGGTGATAATGCAGGAGAAACAGTGCGGGAACAAAAGGCAAGGAGGGTGATAATGCAGGAGAAACAGTGGGGGAACAAAAGGCAAGGAGGGTGATAATGCAGGAGAAACAGTGGGGGAACAAAAGGCAAGGAGGGTGATAATGCAGGAGAAACAGTGGGGGAACAAAAGGAGGGTGATAATGCAGGAGAAACAGTGGGGGAACACAAGGAGGGTGATAATGCAGGAGAAACAGTGGGGGAACAAAAGGCAAGGAGGGTGATAATGCAGGAGAAACAGTGGGGGAACAAAAGGCAAGGAGGGTGATAATGCAGGAGAAACAGTGCGGGAACAAAAGGCAAGGAGGGTGATAATGCAGGAGAAACAGTGCGGGAACAAAAGGCAAGGAGGGTGATAATGCAGGAGAAACAGTGCGGGAACAAAAGGCAAGGAGGGTCATAATGCAGGAGAAACAGTGGGGGAACAAAAGGAGGGTGATAATGCAGGAGAAAGTGGGGGAACAAAAGGCAAGGAGGGTGATAATGCAGGAGAAACAGTGGGGGAACACAAGGAGGGTGATAATGCAGGAGAAACAGTGGGGGAACAAAAGGCAAGGAGGGTGATAATGCAGGAGAAACAGTGGGGGAACAAAAGGCAAGGAGGGTGATAATGCAGGAGAAACAGTGGGGGAACAAAAAAACAAAACAAAAAAACCTCTATCTGACGTTATTCTGTGAAAATAAATGAAGTTAGAAACTTATTATGCACGTCAAAAGAAAAGTGCTGTCACAATTACCGATGCGACACGGAATAGAGCAATGCCATAGGACGAAACGCCTATCCTCAAATGCAGAAGAAGAAAAAAAAACACCACCTTATAATCAAGTCGCATGTGGAAAAAATAAGAAAGACAAAATAACGACGTCAGCAAGTTTCAATCTCGTGGAGCCCATGTTTTGTGCTTTTCTGTTGATGGTGACCCCTATTTGTTTTTATTTCTCTTTTGTTGTTATTTCTTTAAAAAGTATTTTTCGCTCATGATTGATTGTTGGCTTCTCAACGTGTGTGTGTGTGTGTGCGTGTGCGTGCGTGTGTGTGTGTGTGTGTATACGTGTGTGTGTGTATGCGTGTGCTTATGTGTGTGTGCGTGACAACGTGTGTGTGTGCGTGTGTGTACGTGTATGGCGTGTATGCACATGCGCGGATGTACTTCTTTCATTTGGTTTGCAAATACACTCAAATTCAGTCCAAATGTTGGTGGAAAATAAAGGTGAGATAAAGAATAAAGGACCTTGCAGACTCCTAAAACCAGATTTAAGTTCATATTATTTTTCCATGTCTAATTCTCCACTTGTATTTTGATTATTTAGGAAACGCTTTTCTCTGGTAACACCACAACTCCGTCTAATTTTCAGTTCCACCTTTACATTTTCATACCTTTGTCCTCATGATAGTCTTTATTGAACAGGATCTTCGAACATATACTGGCACCGCAACTGCTCGTGCGTACCTTTGCTGTAAAATGTTTGATTCATTTGCAGCGATTTCAGCTTTGATCATTTCTAATTAAATCCTAGCTTATGAATACAATCCTGCTCACGTCCACTTCAGGTAAAGTCTTCATTTTCCGAACGTAAACAATGAACATACAGAGAGAGAGAGAGAGAGAGAGAGAGAGAGAGAGAGAGAGAGAGAGAGAGAGAGAGAGAGAGAGAGAGAGAGAGAGAGAGAGAGAGAGAGACGCGCACACACACAGACATACACCAGACGCAGACAGACAGACAGATGGACACACACACACACACACACACACACACACACACACACACACACACACACTGTCGAAAGTAGACAAATGAGAAAGACTTTGCTTTACCTTGTGTGTACACTGCGACAGACAGAGACCGACGGACGGATAGAAAAAGAAAGTGACTGACGAGGCAGACAGGACACAGACAGCATCAGAGGTACCAGCGTCTTCCTTCAGGGGAGACAGCTTCCTGTGCCTGTCCATGAAGGGCACACTGACATATCAGGGACAGGGGCCGGGGGCAACGGCTGACAGCACATTGGAATGTGTGTGTGTGTGTGTGTGTGTGTGTGTATGTGTGTGTGTGTGTGTGTGTGTGTGTGTGTGTGCGCGCGCGAGCGCTCGCACGTGTGTGTGTATGTGTGTCTGTGTCTGTTGTGTGTGCATGTGCGTGCGTATGCGTATGCGTGTGATTGTTCGCGAAGCTATCAGAGCGTAGTTGGCAGAGAAAATAATAATAACGTGTCATCCTAGACTATTCTTTTACATCACAAAAGAAAAAAAAAAACAACCATGAACGCTGTCTGGCGACGAGTATCTACACTAAAGGGTACAAAAAGGAAGTGTTTTTTGAGAGTGGATGGGTCGGGCAGATGGTGATTGTTCTGCTGTTCGTCTCTCCTCGGGAACACCTTCAGACACAGACGATAGGACACTTACACCTACACCCCGTCGTCAGCCGCCGATCAGGATTGGGGTCAGCCAAAATGGCCTGAGAGAGAGAGAGACCATTGAAATCGTAGCCCTCGAGACCTGTCTGAGCTATTATCTTCTAGACCTCCAGAATTAATTTACTTACACGAGAAGAGGACGGTGGCAGCGGTCTTTAGTCTTAACATTAGCAGCAGCAGCAGTAGCAGTAGTAGTTGTAGCTGACGTTGTTATCGTCCATGGGATAGAAGAATAAAATTGAAGAAGGAGGAGGAGGAGAAAAATGAAAGGAAGGGAAGGAGATGAAGAAGAATGATAACGAGAAAGTAGACATAATGACAACGACGATGGAGAAAAAAAATGATGATGATGATGGTGATCAGAGACTGAGACAGAGACAAAGAGACAGAGATAGACAGAGAGGGAGAGAGAGAGAGAGAGAGAGAGAGAGAGAGAGAGAGAGAGAGACAGAGAAGGGAGAAACAGACAAACAGAAACAGAAACAGACAGAGTCAGTCAGCAGGCAGAAAGAGAGATTTGAAAAAGACGGAAACAAGAGACAGAACGGACACCAGAATCTGAAGACTTGTTGGCTGACACACAAACAGTCTGCCCCGTTCGGTGTTCAGTCTGAAGACTTGTTGGCTGACACACAAACAGTCTGTCCCGTTCGGTGTTCAGTCTGAAGACTTGTTGGCTGACACACAAATAGTCTGTCCGGTTCGGTGTTCAGTCTGAAGACTTGTTGGCTGACACACAAACAGTCTGCCCCGTTCGGTGTTCAGTCTGAAGACTTGTTGGCTGACACACAAACAGTCTGTCCTGTTCGGTGTTCAGTCTGAAGACTTGTTGGCTGACACACAAACAGTCTGCCCCGTTCGGTGTTCAGTCTGAAGACTTGTTGGCTGACACACAGTCTGTCCGGTTCGGTGTTCAGTCTGAAGACTTGTTGGCTGACACACAAACAGTCTGTCCGGTTCGGTGTTCAGTCTGAAGACTTGTTGGCTGACACACAAACAGTCTGTCCCGTTCGGTGTTCAGTCTGAAGACTTGTTGGCTGACACACAAACAGTCTGCCCCGTTCGGTGTTCAGTCTGAAGACTTGTTGGCTGACAAACAGTCTGTCCGGTTCGGTGTTCAGTCTGAAGACTTGTTGGCTGACACACAAACAGTCTGTCCTGTTCGGTGTTCAGTCTGAAGACTTGTTGGCTGACACACAAACAGTCTGTCCTGTTCGGTGTTCAGTCTGAAGACTTGTTGGCTGACACACAAACAGTCTGCCCCGTTCGGTGTTCAGTCTGAAGACTTGTTGGCTGACAAACAGTCTGTCCGGTTCGGTGTTCAGTCTGAAGACTTGTTGGCTGACACACAAACAGTCTGTCCTGTTCGGTGTTCAGTCTGAAGACTTGTTGGCTGACAAACAGTCTGTCCGGTTCGGTGTTCAGTCTGAAGACTTGTTGGCTAACACACAAATAGTCTGTCCGTTTCGGTGTTCAGTCTGAAGACTTGTTGGCTGACAAACAGTCTGTCCGGTTCGGTGTTCAGTCTGAAGACTTGTTGGCTGACACACAAACAGTCTGCCCCGTTCGGTGTTCAGTCTGAAGACTTGTTGGCTGACACACAAACAGTCTGTCCGTTTCGGTGTTCAGTCTGAAGACTTGTTGGCTGACACACAAACAGTCTGTCCGTTTCGGTGTTCAGTCTGAAGACTTGTTGGCTGACACACAAACAGTCTGTCCGTTTCGGTGTTCAGTCTGAAGACTTGTTGGCTGACACACAAACAGTCTGTCCGTTTCGGTGTTCAGTCTGAAGACTTGTTGGCTGACACACAAACAGTCTGTCCGGTTCGGTGTTCAGTCTGAAGACTTGTTGGCTAACACACAAATAGTCTGTCCGTTTCGGTGTTCAGTCTGAAGACTTGTTGGCTGACAAACAGTCTGTCCGGTTCGGTGTTCAGTCTGAAGACTTGTTGGCTGACACACAAACAGTCTGTCCTGTTCGGTGTTCAGTCTGAAGACTTGTTGGCTGACACACAATCAGTCTGCCCCGTTCAGTGTTCAGTCTGAAGACTTGTTGGCTGACACACAAATAGTCTGTCCGTTTCGGTGTTCAGTCTGAAGACTTGTTGGCTGACACACAAACAGTCTGCCCCGTTCAGTGTTCAGTCTGAAGACTTGTTGGCTGACACACAAATAGTCTGTCCGTTTCGGTGTTCAGTCTGAAGACTTGTTGGCTGACACACAAACAGTCTGTCCTGTTCGGTGTTCAGTCTGAAGACTTGTTGGCTGACACACAAATAGTCTGTCCTGTTCGGTGTTCAGTCTGAAGACTTGTTGGCTGACACACAAATAGTCTGCCCCGTTCGGTGTTCAGTTTGAAGACTTGTTGGCTGACACACAAACAGTCTGCCCCGTTCGGTGTTCAGTCTGAAGACTTGTTGGCTGACACACAAACAGTCTGTCCGGTTCGGTGTTCAGTCTGAAGACTTGTTGGCTGACACACAAACAGTCTGTCCTGTTCGGTGTTCAGTCTGAAGACTTGTTGGCTGACACACAAACAGTCTGTCCGGTTCGGTGTTCAGTCTGAAGACTTGTTGGCTGACACACAAACAGTCTGTCCCGTTCGGTGTTCAGTCTGAAGACTTGTTGGCTGACACACAAACAGTCTGCCCCGTTCGGTGTTCAGTTTCACGAGTCGCTCTCAAGTAAACACAGCCTGCAACTGCCTCAGTCTAGAAACGTTCCACCTGCCTCAGTCTGTTTGGTTAGAAACTTTCCATAAAACTTCCGACTTTTTCGCATCACCGAACTACCACACTGCTTGATTATCCTTCAGCATACTGGCCTTTAACTGCAGACACAAGGAACTTTTCTTCTTCTTTTGTTTATGGATATAAACGAAACTTGAGTACCACGACCATAGAAACTGGTTGAAATTGTCCAACGAGAATCACAAGCGACATCTACGGAACATTGTAGACAGTTTTAAGCACTTCCCTCCAGAACTGTTTTTGTCCCGTCGACCTGTTCGGCGAACGCAGCAGAAGAAAGCCATCTTCTCATGGCAGTGTGCATTGTTACGGCAACTCTGTTGTTGTCCTGGCCTCGTTAACAATTCATTCATATAACATGGTCGTGTTGTGTGCAGTGTAATTGGAGAACGTGGCACAAACACAGGCTCTCGTTGGTTTATGAATGAACCACGTCAGTCGGTGGCACGTGTGAACTGATTGCGATCTCAAAGAAGACACGCGTTCAAGGCGTTTGCAACGCTTGATTTGGTTATGGGGTGTGTGGGTAAGCTGACCACACAGGGCATTGTATTAAGGCAGAGAAAAATATATCACCACCTCATAGATAAATGAAATAATAAACACAAATAAAGTAACATCAAGCCACACAATCATATATCAGACGTGAAAATGAAAATGTGAACCAACTAAAATTGCGCTGCACTGAACATAATCCATTTTTTTCTCCAAAAGGTGGAAACAATAACATCTACTATGGCACAGAAAGGTGTATATGGTTTTCTATTATTAAAAAAAAAGAAAAAAAAAAAAAGGAAAATCCTAGCACGTAATTATTTACCACAACGTGGCGAGGCTGTTTATAAGTGAGAGAGCCCCCGGCATCCCAGAGGAAGGGTGCAGTGTATATCAGACACATAAACAGAGCTGTTTGAACGGGCCGTGCTGAATGGCAGCTGCCATCAGGACCAGCCACAGGTGATGGCAGCGCTCCTGGTGCAAACAATCATGCTGCCTGTAGATCCCCATTCCTTTGTCTCTCTTACGCACAAGGCCTGATTCACATCAACAAAGGCAAACACGTTGAAATCACCTGTGCAACTGCGTAATTCTCTTGAGCTGGTCAGACCGCCCGTAACAAACGGTCTCATTTGTTCAGTGAAACTTTTCGCAATCGCATCATTTCTCCCTGACTCGAATTCCAAACAAAAGGTACACCTGGGAATCCAGATGGCTCGAAGGCTAATATGCATGGTCGCGCGGTATTTTTGTTTGTCGGAAGAGAAAAACGATGAGAATATTGTCAGATTAACGACAACATACCCATGAGACTCGGAAGGATGATTTCACAATTTCATTTATAATCCCCTGTGCCATTTTGGTGATTTAAGACTTGAAATAAATCAAACTATCATTTGCAATCACAGCGTGATTCCAACCGATTAAATAAAGAGGAAAAAAACGAAAGTGAAAGAGACTTGGGCTGGAGGGAAAATAACAATCAAACACAAAATGAAGCCCGAAGGAATCTAATGAACGGACAAGTTGGAATACTTAACAGTTTGTTAATTACTTGAACATGTCCTCATATCATTCAGACAACTAGAAATGTACAATCAAAAACACTTGGATTGCTTTTCTGAAATCATTACGGCAGGTGTGTTTTTATGTTGTTCCATGTCCACTGTGCAAAAGAAATTATTATTTTCCACCATTCAACATATGACACACATAACATACTTCGTCGAACATTCCTTTCACCAAAAGGTAAATGAATAGATATGAATACAAAATGAGAACACAGAAAAAATAATATACAAACAAAATAAAAATAGATAAATACAACTTTTACCAAGCACGATCTTCAGTAATTTCAGAAGCTTACAACAACTGCTATATTTAAAACTTTATCTACAAGAAAATACTCCTTTCCGTAGGGCAAAAGTTAAAACAAAAATTAATGTTGGACATTCTCCTGTACTTTTTTTTAGTGGCTGGGATGGGGCTGGGGAGGGGGCGGGGGGATGAAAGGCAGTCAATACAGAGAACATTTAAATCGGATGCAGAGAAATACTGAATGCAGCATGGGGAATAACAAAAACACACAACAAGTCCAGAACCTGAGTACATTTCCGATATTCCCGTGAGTTCGATATTTTTGCTCCCGTTTGACATTACACAACACGGGTGGTATCATGTATCAACAGCGACTAGTTCGCAAATGCCGATGACACCGTGAAAGTTCAGTCGCCACTGTTCAACGTGACCCAATGTTGCTGGTACACCCGCTGATGCCATTTCTTTGGCTCACAGATCTGAATGAGAACAACACGACCAGAAACAAAGACTCGGAAACAGAGAAGAAAAGAAACAAAACAAAGTAAATACAGAGACACACAGCAGGGCCCAATCCAAAGGCCACAACCCCGCTTGCAAGTCAGGGAAGGCATGTGTTGGGGTGAAGACTAGAAGAAAAAGGAAGAAAGAAGAAGAGGAGAACGAAGCCCTAAAAGCAGACAGGAGAGAGAGAGAGGGGGGGGGGGGAGGGGCTGGGGGGGGGGGGGTGTGTGTGAATATTTCGGAGTTGCACAATTTCAATCATCCATTATTTCGGAGTTGCACAGCTTAAATCATCCATTATTTCGGAGATGCACAGCTTAACTCATCCATGGGCTTCTGTTGCACGTAATTTCCAGCTGGATTAATAAAGATGCATTGTATAATGGTGTATTGCGTTCTCTCTCTCTCTCTCTCTCTCTCTCTCTCTCTCTCTCTGTCTGTCTGTCTGTCTGTCTGTCTGATTACGAGTTCTGTAGGCCTCTCTGTCTCTGTATCTCCTCAACAGTTCGAGTTCGTTCTGTCTGTTAACACACACACACACACACACACACACACACACACACACACACACACAGAGTTGGGCCCATCGCTAAGCTATATGACAGACAGAGACAGACAAGGAGGGACTGAGCGAGAGAATGAGACAGACAGACAGACAGAGCCCTCTCTGACAATGAACGAACGATACGATACTTAAAGTGGGCGAACCCATACTTCATCAACAAGTCCAGCGACTCGAACAGCGGCCAACCCATTCTTACAACCCATGCGAAAGTTCATTAAGAAACCAGGTCCTCAGCCCCAAAGCTAACAGTTATTAAAACGGCACAACAACAACAACAACAACAACACCAACAAGAGACACAATAACGCAACTGAAATAAGCAAAACACACAACTGAACAAGCAAGCGATCAAGAAAAAAAAATCAACCATATAAAATCAGTCAACCAGCTACCTCCCCGGCACGTCAGCATTTAAAAAAAAAACAGCAAAAAACAACAAACAACAGCAACAACAACAACCCCGACACAACAACAAAATTTGTAATTTGTATTTGTATTTCTTTTTATCACAACAGATTTCTCTGTGTGAAATTCGGGCTGCTCTCCCCAGGGAGAGCGCGTCGCTACACTACAGCACCACCCTTTTTTTTTCTTTTTTTGTTGGTTTTTTTTCTTTCTTTTTTTTTTTTTGTTTTTTTTGTTGTTTTTGTTTTTGTTTTTGTATTTTTCCTGCGTGCAGTTTTATTTGTTTTTCCAATCGAAGTGGATTTTTCTACAGAATTTTGCCAGGAACAACCTTTTTTTTTGCCGTGGGTTCCTTTACGTGCGCTAAGTGCATGCTGCACACAGGACCACGATTTATCGTCTCATCCGAATGACTAACATCCAGACCACCACTCAAGGTCTAGTGGAGGGGGAGAAAATATCGGGCGGCTGAGCCGTGATTCGAACCAGCGCGCTCAGATTCTCTCGCTTCCTAGGCGGACGCAACTACCTCTAGGCCATCACTCCACTTACGACTAACCGACAAACAAACAACAAACGACACAACAAAAATAGCAACAAACAAACACAAATAATGCAATTTAAATGAGGAACGAAACGGTCACGCCCACAGACTAGCACGTGCGACGTGCACACCCATTATTCAAATCGGGAGGAATCACTCGCTCGAATGCACTGTGTGCATTTTGTTCAGAAAACAGCATTTTGTGGCACGACTTCTCCGCGGCTTTGGGTTATTCCGGCGAGGCTGTTCCTTCGAATTCCGATAAGATTTTTTTCTTTTTCTTTGTCTTTTAGCATTAATTTGCTCTGCTCTGCTCTGCTATCCCTCTGTGTGTGTGTGTGTGTGTGTGTGTGTGTGTGTGTGTGTGTGTGTCTTCGTGTATGCGCGTGCGTGTGTTCTTGTGCTTGTGCGTGCGTGTGCGTGTGTGTGTGAGTTAAGAAAGAGTCCTCGCGCATAAAAATGGTCTTGCTCATTTTGTTGTGGCAGACAGAAAAAAACGACCACAGAATCGCAGATTTCCATTCCACCTTTGTTTTTCTTGGCCTCCCCCCCTAGTCCCCCCCCCCCACCCCCACCCCTTGCCCCCACTTCTCACTCCCTCTGCCCTTCCTCCCATCCATCCAGTACGCACGTGTCTTTGAAAGTGTTCCATGTTCTGCTGGGGTTGTGTGTGTGTGTGTGTGTGTGTGTGTGTGTGTGTGTGTTGTTTTTTTGTTTGTTTATTTGTTGCTTTTTTTTGTTGTTTTTTTGTTGTTGTTTTTTATAAGTGACACCAAAATAAATAAGGAATAAGGAGAGATTTAACTGATTGAATTCGATGATTGAAAAACAGAAGAGAAAAGAATAGAACTTTTTTTTTTTAAAAAGGGGGTGGGGTGGGGTGGGGAGAGGGGGTGCGGTGGGGTGAGTGGGGGGTGGTGGTGGTGGTAGAAAGACGATGAGGGTATAATGGAGGAAAGAGAAGAAGGCGAAAGATGAGGTTTGGAGAGATATGTAAATATGCTGTTATAAACAGACAGATAGAAAGATAGTAGATAAAACAGAAGGATAGATGGATGCACTAGATAAATATACAGACAGATGGTCACACACACACACACACACACACACACACACACACACACACACACACACACACACACACACACACACACATATATATATATATATATATATATATATATATATATATATACATATATACATACATATATACATACATACATAGAGAGACAAGACAGACAGACAAGAAGATATTAGCATTAGATAAATAGATATAGACAGACAGACAGACAGACAGATAGATAGATATATAGATAGACAGATAGATAGAGATAAATTAACAGACTAAGAGAGACAGCCAGAGATAGATAGATAGACAGATAGAGATAAATTAACAGACTAAGAGAGACAGCCAGAGACGGAGAGAGGCTGGGGAAAGGAAGTGATAGAACAGTACAGTGATAGAAAGACAGATAGGCAGGCAGGCAGAAAGAGACACAGAGAGAGACAGAGACAGACAGACACAGACAGACGAACAAACAAACAATCACGCACACACACACACACTTATACATATATACACACACGCGCGCACACAGACACAGACAGACAGGCACACAAACACACTTATACATATATACACACGCGCGCGCACACACACACACACACACGCGCGCGCGCATCTACTGTTCCATGGAACAAAAGTAAACCGCAGAAGAAAACACAGAAAAAAAAGGAAGAAAAGAAAACTGGCTCGATGAAAGAAACATAGCAGGTGCTTTTTTGAACAAACAAATGTATAAAAATAACTCAATGCACGTTGGTCGGGCCTTCAGTGTCTGTTTTGTTGTTTTGTATTTTTGTGTTCGCATATTTGTGAGCGACAATATTTGTTTGATAGGTTTGTGTATGCGCCGTACTTGTGGGTAATGTGCAGTTGGTGTGTGTGTGTGTGTGTGTGTGTGTGTGTGTGTGTGTGTGTGTGTGTGTGTGTGTGTGTGTGTGTGTGTGTGTGTGTCTGTGTGTGTGTGTGTGTGTGTGTGTGTGTGTGTGTGTGTGACTTGACTTGACTTGACTTCACTTATTGTCATAAAATCCCGAAGGATTGATAGACACAACAAAAAAACAAAAGGAACAAAGAAATATACGGTCATCTAATACGCATACAATGAAATACAAAGTTGGCGAGTGTTTTTTGACAGTCATCGCAGTTGAATAAATCACTTGGTTTTAGGATATTGTTTTGTATTTTTCTGGTGATCACATTTGATTGATGATCATACTGCAGTACATTTGTAATTAGACGGTTTCGCAAATTATGAAATAAGATACACGTATCAAAGAAATGTAATTCATCTTAAACAACTTCACATATATCACATAACCTCTCTTCTCTGGGAATGTTTGTATATCTTCCTCGTTCGATATTTAAATAATGTGCGCTTATTCTGAGTTGACAAAGAGCTTGTTTGTGAGTAGGATGGATTTTATCAGTCAGATCATTCTCAATTTGATAATCGTTTCTTTTAATTTTGTTGTAGAAGTCTAATCTGTTGTATTCAGTTTTTCTGTTTCCAGAATTGTACATATCTATTTCTTAGTTGTTGACGTAATGTGAATTTAAGTCTGCTGTTACTAAATATCGACTCATTCATCCAAACATGACCTAATCCTACATTGTGGAGAATATTATTTACAAATAGTATCCATGGGTTTTCAATTGTGTCTGGTTGGTTCATCATTGACATATAGACATTTTTGATATGGCTATCATCATGTGCATCCAGAATATGAATCCAGTGGCCAAGAACTCTGCATGCAATATGAATTCCAATTGGAAATCTGCCCAATTCTGCTAGAGTTGGCAGATTCATGGTTTTAGAATGTACCCCTTGAAGTAGTTTTCAAAATCAGTTTTATAAATTGTGTGTGCATGTGTATTTATTATTATTATTATTATTATATATATATATATATATATATATATATATATATATATATTGCGCGCGTGCAATTTATTTTTCATTTACACTAGCAAATAGTTCTAACAATATTAAACATAGATATGATCTGATCATTTTAATCCGGAAAATGTATTCCTCTGCCATTGTAGTGTGAAAGTTGTTCGTGTGCGTGAGTGCTTGTGTGAGCGCGCATGCGCGCATGAGTGTGTCTGTGCGTGTATGTGCACGCGCGCGTGCTTGGTTGTTGAAGTTGTGCGTGTTGGCGCTTGTGTGTGTATGTGTATGTGTGTGCACGTGCTCGTGTGTGCGTGTGTGTCTGTGAATGCTCTGTGATAGCCTAAATCAAAAGCAGTATGGAAACATAACATTAAATTAGTCGTTTTCTATTTTTAAAAAGAAAAAAGAAAAGAAAAAGAACTTGATGGATCTTGTTAACAACAGGTCTTAAATATCTGAAAGGAAGTTTCACAGGTCAGGCTGTAATGACGTATGGAAACATAACATTAAATTAGTCGTTTTTGCTGTAAAAAAAAAAAAAAAAAAAAAAAAAAGGAATTTGATGGATCTTGTTAACAACAGGTCTTAAATATCTGAAAGGAAGTTTCACCGGTCAGGCTGTAATGACATATGCTGACGTGTTTCACGCGTGCGCTGAGATCACGATGTTCCTGAGACAACTTTTTGATCTGGAGCAGCTGGAGTTTGTAAATGTCTGTTGGCCACGCCAGGGACAGAGACTTTCCTCCCAGATTTTCTGGAAAGACAAAGGGATTTGTCAGCGTCAGCGTCTGTGTCCAAGCTTCCCATGGAAAGCGATGGAACCGGTTTCGGCGTGTGCATGTCTGTTTCTGATCACGTCTTGTGTAGCCCGATACAGCTCCGTGTAACGTGTATTAGATACTGAAATAAGGAGTTCGTAACCTTATTCGAGTTATACCTTACTTACGCAGAGAGAGACAGAGACAGACT
Organism: Babylonia areolata; assembly: GCF_041734735.1. Classification (NCBI taxonomy): domain Eukaryota; kingdom Metazoa; phylum Mollusca; class Gastropoda; order Neogastropoda; family Buccinidae; genus Babylonia; species Babylonia areolata. Next base: position 94,624,933 of record NC_134876.1, on the reverse strand, counting down.
GACAAGGAAAGAGACTTAAAGAGACAGAGTAAGGGAGCGAAAGGCAGACAGTCGAAAATTGCTCCAAACTGTCATGACTACAAAACCTGCCCCGAGTTATAATTCTCAGAGAGAGAGAGAGAGGAGGGGTGTGGGGGAATCGGGGTGGCAAGAAAAAGGCAGAAATAACTGAAAAATGCTCTGATCCATACCGCAATGGTTACGGAACGTGGACAACTCAAGAGGTCTACATTATTAAGAGCTGATAGTGTCTTAACCCTGTTCTTGTACACACACACACATACAGAAAAATGAAATATGCAATATAAAGTCCATGTAGTCCATCCAATGTTCGAAGGTAAAGTCAAAGGCAACAAGTTTATTTCATGTGCCCCCGGGGACACTGAAACGTTACTTATATAGTTCTTTTACACATACCATACAAACAAAAAAAAGTGATGTCAAAAGAAAAAAAAAGGAAACAAAAAATGCACATTCGTGCAAACACGCAAATAAACACTATTCAGTAATTTTTCCTCAACAATTAACAACATTATTGTCTATAACAACAGACATGATTTTACCGAAGAGAAGTACAAATGGAAGAAACGAATGATTCAAGTTTTAACAATATTCTTCTTTTTTCCCCAGAAAACAAGTGGAATTTAGAGGAGTTTGGGCGGATTCTATAAGATCTAGATGACGCATTTTTTTGTCTGAGGTTTAAAAAAAAAAGGGGGGGGGTGAGGAAAAATAAGAACACACAAACAAATAGTAAAACTCATCAGCAATTGTGGAACATTTATCACAGATTCTTTCGTTTCAAGGTAAATTATCGAATCGCTGTCTATTTACAGGTAAAGCATTATTATTGGTTGTTCTAAACTTAACTAACGGCATTACACAGTTATTTCGTAACACCGTAAAATAAACATCTTGACCAAAGTTTGACTTCAGCATCCTGTAAATAATATACATGTTATGGTTATCCGTATCATTCAAACAGTACTTAATATATAAACTTCTCTCTGAACCAGGTGGGATGTACCTGAAGACTGTACTGGTTTAACCAGAAACTACTTAATCCAATTTCACTCAAGATATTGTGAATACTTTACAGCCGGTATTGGTTCCAGTGTATGTTGATGATGTATACACTGAAGAGACATTTGTAAACAATCAAAGATAGCTTTGAAGCACCTAGGTTTGTAACGTGCTTAAGCCGAAATGCAATCATTCTGGTTTTTACAGATACAGGGAACTTATCAGTTTCACCAAATACTGTTATATGAGGTTTCAGAGTCAGTTTTTAGAATTTCAGTTACAGTTTTGCCACAATATCAGATATATAAAACCCCAAATTCACAACTATATGTAGATACAGGAAGAAATGTTTTGTTTTGTTTTTTTAACAAATAAGAGAATAATCTGGTCAGCATGGAGCTTTGACTGACTGGTTTTCCACAGAAGTGCAAACGCTGCTCTCAAGGCACGGTTGCATGGTCACGTTGGACAACACGCATTCTATTATTGTATTTAAGCTTCAGTCCCAAGTATTGAAAATCAATTACACTCTCAATTTTGGCATTCAGAGCTGGCTTCCACTTTCCACAATACTGTCTCATTGCAGTAAGACCTTTCTGCAAACCAGTGGGTTGTGGGAACTAGAACACGCACCGCATGCTTTCAGTTTCCCTTGAAAATGAAGTGTGGCTTCCTAAACAGTGGGGGCAAAACAGAAACGAGTGAGGGTGGGAGTTAAGCTCAGCAACAAAGATACCAATAGGTACATCCATACACATTAACAAGCACCCCCTCCCCATCCCCTCTCCCCTCACCTCCAAGGTGTGTGTGTGTGTGTGTGTGTGTGTGTGTGTATCTGTCGCAGCCTCACCAACTTCCCAATCCCGCCCATGACACACACAGACTCGCGCGTCAGAGTGCTCATACATTTACAAGCACGCGCGACAGCACTCAAGCGCGCGCGCACGCACGCACAGACACAGACACACACAGACACACACACACTACGCACGTGTCGATATTCTGTGTGTGAACTGAATAAATACCAAACAAGCAGAAAGCTAATCTCAAACCAGCTCACTGTGGGAAGAAGATTTTTTTCAAAGAAAGAAGTTTCCTTTACAAATATTAGCCCGGGAACCTTCAGATTGATCGAGAAGGCGATGCAACGCCTTTATTTTTAACACAGAAAACCTCAGGATAGAAAAATCGAGTAAGAAATGAAATACGCAATTATTTCTCTGTTTCTTTTTTCACGTGTTTTTTTTTGTTTGTTTTTTTCTCTTTTTCTTTCTGCTTTATTTTCTGTTATTCTCTCTCTCTCTCTCTCACTCTCTCCCATTGTT
>NC_134876.1:94615085-94617585 GCF_041734735.1 Babylonia areolata | reverse complement strand
TTAAGTGTTTGCACTCAGTTTCATCCACATCCTGAAGCCGAAACTGATTCATCTTAATACCCAAAATTATTTTCGCCTGATTTCGAACATATGTTGTTAAGGATGGCACGAAAACATACATGTTATTTGCAAAGCAAGACGTATATCCAGATTAATCTTTCTGACGTAACCGCACGGCATAGTGTGGTGTTGTAAAAATGTTGTTATTCTATTCATCAATAACAACAGGTTTCTCTACGTGAACATGATCCCCACTGCCCGTGGACGGGGACCAAGCGACGTCAGCTCAGCGCCACCTATTTGTTTTAGATTTTTCTACAGAAGTTTAATAATAATAATAATGGTATTTATATAGCGCTGAATCTTGTGCATAGACAAATCAAAACGCTTTCGCACCAATCATCCACACGCATGCATGACTCTAAAACTGGAGAAACTGAAGACAAGGAAGAGGCAGGGAAGGGAGGCTATTTTGGGAAGAGGTGAGTTTTAAGGCCAGACTTGAAAGAGCGGAGTGTGGAGACCTGACGAAGCGAAAGAGGAAGTTCATTCCAATTGCAAGGTCCAGAGACAGAGAAAGAACGGCGGCCAACAGTCGAGAGTTTGAATCTGGGTATCTGAAAATTTACAAGGGACAACTCCTTTTGTTGCATGATACTGCTTTTACGTGCGCTATGTGCACGGTGCACACGCGTCCTCGTTTTTTCATGTTTGTTGTCTTATGCGAAAGACTAGTACCCAGGCCACTATCAAGGTCTAGTGAAGTGGGCAGTACAAATTCCGATCCTTTTTGGAATCGAACCCTGGCCACTCGTTTCCTAGTCGGGTGCTCTATCACTAAGCCACCACAAACCTGAAACAGACTGCAAGTGATGCCATAACCCGTAATGATTTTTTTAACGACAGTTTGACTGGTGACAAGGTACTGGGAAGTCTGTGTGTGTGTGTGTGTGTGTGTGTGTGTGTGTGTGTGTGTGTGTGTGTGTGTGCGTGTCTTTTTTTCCTGAAGATTTCCATTTTGATAGCACTTGTCTGATTTGCGGCATTCTTGGCCCGTCGTTTTCGGGACGAGTTCGATTCCCACACGGATAACGCGAATCTGGCCAGCACATTGGTGGTGTCATCCTTTTCTTGGGGTGATGCACAGCTCATGAGTTCAAGATGTATTAGATGATTAAACATGTTTGGCAAGCAGCTCTGTGCAACGAATGAATCAGAGAGGATCATGAAGTGTTTGTGTTGAGACTGACAAAACAAAACCCCAAAACAACCCCCCACCGAATCTTATAGAGAGAGCGAGGACAGACAGACTGACTGACAGACAGGTGCTATGTACATGTTGTTGACTAGATGAACATGGCTAGCGTCAGCAGATAGTGACAGAGGTCAAGCAAAACTGAGCTTTTGTATCGTGTGTGTGTGTGTGTGTGTGTGTGTGTGTGTGTGTGTGACATACAGAGAGAGTGAGTCTCTGTGTGTTTCTGTGTGTCACGCCAAGAAATATTGCACACTATTTCGCTGACACACAAGCAACGTGCTGTCTCATTCAAACAAAGACAGCACTGAGCTCTGCACCTTCTGCATGCAGACGTTTTGTGCACGCACACACTCCGTTGCTGATGACCGATCAGAGCAGCCACAGACGGGATGTAAGTGTCACACGTGCTGTGCATAACGGAACCCTGCTCATCATCACCCATGACAGTCAGGCAGGACAACCGGAAGAATGACAGTCACGCAAACTCCGGCCCGTTGCCAAGAAGGAGAAGAACTGAGCTGTTCATTCTGTTGAATGCAGATGGTGCTGCTCAAGAGTCTACCAGCATCAAGTTTCCACCCACCCAGTCACATCCCCTTGTGCGTCAATCGTCATTCGGTTGTCAACCTCCTCCACCCCAGCTATCAGAAAATGTCAGAAAGCTCACTAAATAAAAAAAAACACATTTATTGTCAAAAAGCTCCACCAAAGGCAGTCTGATTTGTTTAAAAAAAAAAAAAAAAAAAAAAAAAAAAAAGGAAAACGAATGGTCCGAAAGATTAAATAGTGATTTGGACGTGGGGGATATTAAATGGACTTCTGAATTTGGAAGACTAATCCCGTGTTTTGTTAAAACTTACCTTTGTTTCTAGAAGGTTGTTTTTAGCGTAATGACAGCCGTCATGTGGCCTTGGCGGTCGGCTGGGTCATGACCAACGTGATTTGATTTGAGTCCAAAAGCTCTCTATGCTATCCCTCTGTATAAGCAGATAGTAACAGTCCAAACACTGTCCCTAGTTTAATCATATATTGAACGGGGTCAGAACAGTAGGAAAGCTGAGTTTGACCTTTTTCACACCAAGGAACGCTTGCCTCCGTTTCCAGTCAGCATTTCGCAGCTGACCGAACACTTATCTTCTGTGATAAAAAAAAAAAAAAAAAAAAAAAAAACTCTACAAATTAGTCTCTGGCACTTTTCAGATTGATGTTCGCCGCGATTTTGTGGAATGGTCTCATAGTGCT
>NC_134876.1:94567585-94610085 GCF_041734735.1 Babylonia areolata | reverse complement strand
TCTTTGCTTTCCTGCAAGATTCTTCCCAAGAGAGAGAGAGAGAGAGAGAGAGAGAGAGAACGAGCTTTTTTAAATGAGGGAAGTGGGATAAGCATGCATCTGCTTTTTTTACATCCAGCCCTCAGGGCAAAGAGAAATAAAATCAAAATGTTCACAAAATAACAAAAGGTTTCATCCGGAAAAACAAACATGACATTCAAATACACTCAAATACACAGTAAACATTTACAACAACAACAACGAGAGAGAGAGAGAGAGATTCTATTACTTTTTTTTTAATACTAAATTCGGCAAACTTCATTTCCAAAACATGATCAAAAATGCATGATGTCATTTTTTGTGTGACAGCGACCCAAATGAAAACGACACCTTCTCATTAACTCACTCCATACGAACGGCGAAAGAGACGACGTTAACAGCGTTTCACCCCAGTTACCATCATCAAAACATTGCAAGCGGAAGGCTCTTATACTGAAGAGGTGAATGTTGACAAAGAATGCCACAATTCTGACGACGGAAGCTAAAGGTTGGGTCATTGAGACACCCACTGGACATCCGAGGGGTCTGTGTAGAGGAGAAGAGAGGACTGGCCGTACTGAGTGAGTTAATGGTTTCCAATTTTATCTTTCGGTCCGTCTTGGGCAGAAAGAAACGTAAGCACAATGTAGAAAATATATCATCCAAAGTAAAAACTCCTCCTACATAAATAATTATTATTCATCATCTTGAAATGTCATAAAGTAATTTTTTTTTTAAGAAAAAAAAAAGAAGTTCGTCTCAGGTTCTCCGCGATGGAAATCAGACCATTTTCGCATGAAACAACGATATCGTGTACTCGTGTGTCATCTACTTCACCATCACCTCATCCTCAATCTTTCTTTGTTTTTTTTGTTTTTATACACACTTTATTTCGTACCCTTCCTTAGCCTCCATTCTAATAGCACCCCTAATTTTCTCTCCCAGTCCTCTTGCTTCCCGAATCTTTGATATGTCCTTCGCTTGCTTGACAGATAATTAGGAGCAATAGAAAGGACAGCCAGAGCTGTGACAGACAGAACTGTGGAACCGGAGCCATACATACAGCCGAGGGGCAGCGGATGGGGGTGGGGGTCGTGGGAGGTGAGGAAAAGGGAGAGAGGAAGAAGCAACAGATCGATCACGTCTCTTGCTCTCCACCGCGATGGCTTTTTGGGGACAGGAAAAATCGATGGTATCGATCCGGAGATTGGAAAAGTGTGTCAGCCCACTTGCAGTGTTTGGGGGACGGAGTGGACAAGCCAGTACGCGGGGCATGTACAGTACCGAAGGATGGTGTAGTATGGGCGGTTAATTCCTCTCCTCGCCCCTTTCCCATCATCGATCTGAGGTTGCTGCGTGTGATTAGAGGGCGAGTGCAAGAGTGGAGGAGGGAGGGGCTGGAAGGCTGGGGACAAGGTGAGGCGTACTTCAAAAGACGTACGCACAAGTGAACGCGTGCACAAGTACCCTTTATTTCAATGCGTATGCTCTCATGCTCAAACTATCTGCTTGATTGTCTGTTCATTCGTCTATCTGTCTGTCTACGGGCCCTGGTTCTCTCTCTCTCTCTCTCTCTCTCTCTCTCTCTCTCTCTCTCTCTGTGACAGAATGGATGATGGACAGTTTTCATATGAATGCGTGATCGGGTGGCTGACCCGTACGGTTGAACAATAACGTGTGCAGCATGCATGAATGAACAAAATTTCACAGAATTCTGAACTTGTAGATGGACAGTTCTGCACATGGATTAATGGAAGTAAAGATGAACGGAATCACAGGAAGACAAACCCATGTGAAGGGCATCAGGATCTCATTGGAAAACTTGGGTGGCTTGCTTGAGTGGATATCCACTTCCGATAAGATCACGTCAAAGGACTGTCATGCTATGCTGTCGTTAACATTCGTGTCTTAATGTTTAAAAGAAAAAAAAAGAATAATGTTTTATAGCTTAAAGCGACTATTTAATATAAATGAACGGTTGCGTAATACTTTATCAAAGAAAAGCCCAGAGCGTAAAAGTACATCCACTAAATTATGATTGCACAGATCAACCAGTCAACAATTAAGTCATTCATAAATCGATTACCATTTTCTTCATTATGCATATACAAACAGTACAGATCCCCCCCCCTCCTCCCCGCATACACACACACACACAACCCAGATATATCGCTATCATAAGGAAAAGAGAAGTCAATCATCAAGCTGGTAACAAAGTAACGAACCTTCCACCAATCACAACTCCAACCCGAACCGACCAGCTACTAACAAACCGAAAATTACGCCAGGATCACTCAGTCGTGTTCTCTCAAAGGACTTTCAAAACATTTCATTTGTTCCATCAGTTTGGGTCCGTGGCGATTCATTCTGCTACGTTTTCGCCGTCTGACGAGGACTGGAGTTATTCCTCGGTTAGCTTTATGGACAGCAGCGAAATGAACTTCAACGCCAAAAAGAGACAATCGCCGGTCATGTGGCGATGCCAATGACACGCCTACGCCTTCATCACATGCACACAAAAAAAAAAAAAAAAAAAAAAAACCCTTCCCATCAGCTTGGGTTCGCCGTAATTCGTTCTGCCACTTTCTGGCCGTCTGACAAGGAACAGAGTTCTTCTTCGGTGAACTTTATGGACAGCGGTGAAATGAACTTTAAAAGCAATATGGAACAAGTGCTGATCTCATCAGATGGCCATGACACTACCCTGCCTTCATCACACACACACACACACACACACGGACGTTGCAGGAACGTTCACCTCGTATGCACTCTCAGAAAAAAGAGAGGAGAAATCCCACATGCTGACTTCAACTCATTAAATCCGAAGCCCTGACCTTTGCTGGTGGAGACTAGGCCAATCAATGGCACGTGTTTTGTTTGTATTATGGTTTGTAGGGTCGTGTATTCCAACATGTTACAAAGACCGTATAATAACGAGGTATTAACTGTAACACAATACTGTACCATGTGTCTGAATGATATCGTAAATGTATCACATAGTATTGTGGCGCATTTTCACGCAACCACTTGCATTGAAAATTGTGCTGTATTTGTGTTGCATTGTATTGTATCACATTCTTTTCACAATGTCCTTCTCCGTGACAAGCCAGACCGCTTCCTGAGGACGTGCGTTACTGTAGTGCACCACCACGCTTTTTCTGTCTGTATTTAAATGATCATATATATACAAAGTGTTCATGTCTCAAAGATTCACTCGTCATGAGCATATTTTCCTGTGGGTTTTTCATGAACTCCAGCCACATGCCGTCAAAAGATCTAAATTTATAGTAGGATCCGAAAGATCTATATAAGGCCCAAGAGACACAGAGCGGCGGGGGGGGGGGGGGGGGGGGGGGGTGCGGGGGGTTGAGAGAGACAAACATAATTATAAGAGAGAGGGGAGACAGAGAGAGAAAGAGAGAGAAAAAAACACTGTGAATATAACGAAACAAACACTGCAAAATTAAGGCAATAACTCGTTTGTCAAGATGAACTGCAGTTTTATCTGAATTTTTAAATGCACACAGACATGAGAATTGGTACAAGCACGCTGTGTACCTTTTGTTTCGAAAATCTGACAAGAATCAGCGAAATAGACAATGAAGAACATTCATTTTGTACCCAGTTAACAAAGAAACTTCTTGCATTTGCTTGGCTTACTGCATCGACAGAAACGACGAAGGAAAAACTCCAGCACTATTCCTTCCCTACACCCTTTTTACCAAAGTACCAACAATCACTGAACATATTCGGTCGGTCTTTAATTCTCTCACCCTCTCTGCCTGTCTGTCTCGGTATCTTTTTCACCCCAACTCTCTCCCTGTTCTATATATATTAAAATATAAATGAATTATTAAAATAAAAAAAAATTAATAACTGAATATTTCAGTGGAACCTCGACTGGAGTGCACGCTTTCAAACGCCCAGTCCCCGATCCGTTCACACACACAACTGTCCCCGACCCGAAACCCAGAACCGAGGCACCTTCATAAATCATGACCAGTGTTTCCTTTCATTATCCGTCGATACATGGAGCATCGATTATTTGTCCTACACGTTTCTGCCCTGAATAGCCACTGCTAGAGGGGAAAGACAACAACTGGGAAGAAAGAGATTGGTGGACAATGACATACCTCACTAACACACACACACACACACACACACACACACGACAAGAAACAGAAGGGGTGAAGAAGGAGGCTATAGCTATAGACTGAGGCAGATAGATAGACAGACAGACCGAGAGAACGAGTGAGTGAGTGCGTGAGAGACAGACAGTTATTCACAGCGGTAGATTCAATTCATTTTTTCTTTTTGTGGGCAATTTTTATCTGCACCGAATAATATGGCCACACTGATTGCTTTCGAGGTGGGAAAGCAAGCCATTCAAGCCTGCTCTTGTGTTAGAGACAGCAAGGTGAGTTCCTTTACTACCATCATTTCCACTGCACCCACCCCCCTCCCACCCCCTCTCGATACACTTCCCCATCTTCCACTTTCACACAAGCCCGATCTATTCTGTCTCTTGTCCACTGAATTCCTGCCACGTCTTCGTCTCACACGACGTGACACTTTCACCGCCTGGTCCGTGGCCTCAGTGACAGAAACCAATGAATGGCCAAAGGGTTAGATCACCGCCATGCATACAGTCAGGGAGACCAGTGTCTGCTCCGTCCAGCTTTCTTGCTCCCACGCACGCTGGAGCGGTTACTGTGGGAGAGATCGATGATATTGATGAATTCGAAATTGAAGAAATATGTAAACCAGTACAGACGAGGTCACGGGCTATGCTAGAGGGGCAGTGTTGGAAACTGTCATCTGCGGGAAGGGGATGGGGGTAGTGGTAGGGGTATCATTGATCTGAAGACAAAAACTTGTTTTGCATTTCGCTGTATTTCGTCAGTGGAGGATTAAAAAAAAAAAAAAAAATCCATGTGCGTTTAGGTATTTCGTCATTTTCTGTAGGCTCTTACCATGTACATTTCTGTCTATCTATCTGTCTGTCTGTCTGTCTTTTTGTCTGTGTCTCGCTCGCCCGGTCGTCCGCTCTCTCCGTGCGGGCATGTGCTATGCACGTAAGCATACGCCCTTACGCACACTGCACCACACACACAGATACACCACTTATCGAACATAATCATACATATATGAATACACAGTTGTACCTATTTACATGTTCGCTCCCATATGTGCTATAACATCAATAATTGCATGAACAAATATTAGGAGGAACACCTTGTTGGATTTAAAGGGATAAAAGAAAAAGAAAGAAACAGACAGAAATTTTTAAGACTGCGATTTATAGAAAATGACACACTCAATCCCTGTAACAAAGAAAACATAAATCAACAGAAACGAACTCCTGTATTTCACTTCTCGAATTCTATATCAAATTCATCTTCCATTTTTTTCTTTATGGCAACCTTCGCGTTATGTTCTTTTGTTAATGATTTCATTTCCTTTTTTTTTTTTTTCTTTTTTTTTTTTTTTGTTAATGTTTGCATTGACGAATACAGTAGTACAGAAAGGCAGATTACTGTGTGTGTGTGTGTGTGTGTGTGTGTGTGTGTGTGTGTGTGTGTGTGTGTGTGTGTGTGTTCATGACAACCAGACAGACAGACAGAGAGACAGACGGAGGCAGAAGGAGGAGGGGGAGGGACGGAGAGAGGACGCGAGTGGACGGAAGAGAAATGGTCAAACGACACATCTGTTTTAAAGCAATGTAGTTCTCGTTCCCGCATCCCTCTTGCCCCGCATGCCACACCCACCCATTATTTCCCTGTCTGCCTGTCCTGTCCTGGCGGTGTTCCACCAGCAATCATCGCCCCCGCCCCCACTCCACCCTCTCTCCGACCCCCACCGCCCCCTCCCTCCACCACCACCCCCTTTGTCCTGTCTGGTGACAATGAATCGACAAGTATCTTGAGGTCAAACCACGGCCACTGTCAGTCATGAACCGGTGGTGAACTGTCTGGAATTTTTCATCTTGGCTGATCATGGTAATCGTCGGAGGAGAGATGTTCAAGATTAATCGATACATTATGTAGATGTGAGTGTGATTGATGCTTTCAATGTGTGTGTGTGTGTGTGTGTGTGTGTGTGTGTGTGTGTCTGTGTGTGTGTGTGTGTGTCTGTACGCGCGCGCGCGCGCGCGCGTCTGTGTCTGTGTGTGTGTGTGTGTCAGTATGGGAAAGGAGATGGGGGTGGGGATGGCGTATGGGAATTTGTCTTGGTGTGGGTTTCAAGTCACAGGTTGATGCAGGGGCTACATTGGGCTGCACACGGATTCTCTCCCTCTCTCTTACCCCGCGCATTCACACGCTGTAACACATATACTGACACACTAACACGTTACTTTGCATAAGTACTGACACGTGCACACACGGAGTGACTTATTTGACACGTTTGTTCACACATGTAATATAACATCAATAATAACATAAAAATCAGTGGAAGGAAGAACGATACACCCAGCTGGTTTAGAAAGAGGGAACCAGTAGGATGTTTACACGGCAGGAAAGGCGAATACAAAATGTTGATGCTTTCACACCTGGCACTCTTGAGCTGTGAATTCGAATCACTGGGCGCCCACCCCATCCACGCTTCAAAACCTACAAACAGTCATTCTCGCTGCCCACCTTACTGCTTTGTCGCTCAGGTGGTGGCAGAGCAGGGTAGGATGGGTTCCTTCTTTTATTTTTCCTGCGATGGTCATCTTTTTCAGTCATATCGCCGGAGGTCGGTGTCCACTTTCTGAGTGTAACATTTTCACAGGACTTGGCGATATCTCTTGTGAGCACTCAGTCATAAACAAGGATACAGAGTGCATATGAGCTTAACGACCTCACGTCTGATGTCTGGGATGATAAAAACGGTTCTGGCCAACACCAGAGAATAATGAACATTCCTGAACTAACAGTGTAACTAAAGGTCAAGGTCAGCGAGCGAACCACAAACACAATTAGGAACCTAGTCACTGCTCCTTCGTGTGAAATGGGTATGGGGATGAAACTCGGCGCTTCACCTCAGCAGCATTGTGTAATACTTCCTTTTACTCTTCTGGCACTGACGTCAGCTGGGGATATTTTCCTCTTACAGAAAACAGATGACGTCGGCAAATTCTTCGCATAGTCAGGCACAAGCAAGAATGCTTACAATCTGGCCAACAAATAGTTCTATTTTTCTTTATAAGCAACCCGTTTCCCTTCAAATGCTTTAGAGTGCGTCATCATACTTTGAACGAACACGTATCCATGAAGTAAGTAAACACTCTTATTAAAGATTTAAGAAAAAAAACAACTTTAAAATAAATACCCGGTAGTGTTATTGTTTAAAAGATACTTTCCATACCTCGGATACGTCGATCTCAATTCGGAGAGGATAGACTTAAATATACCTTGAATGAGTCAACTAGGGATAAGTCGATATCTTTTTACCCTGGGGTCAACTTATCTGGAGACATCTGTTGATGGAGCAACACATGCACACACAGATTCTCTGTAACCACCTGTTCTTTTCGAAATACGACAGATGTCCAGAAACCGAACTTCGTATGGTTGTGTTAAAACAATGTCCAGACATCTTATCTAACACTGCTGTACTCGGATAGATTTTTAACCTATTGGATTTCAAGGAAGCGTCATAATTTACGGACTGACTCATATCAGTAACATTACATCTCATAGTAAATAATAATAATAATAATAATAAGTAGGTTTCTGACCTAAACATTAAACAAAGCGTTTCAGAGGGAAGGCACGATTACAACAAACACGAATGATGATGACAACGATGACGAAACATCCCACACATTATCAAATCATATCACTCAACAGAAAAAAAAGGAATTTATCCACACACACAACATTAACATTACCTTACAAAATTCCAAAAACATGCCTTCCCCAGCCAGTCCCTTCACATAAAACTTCCTGAGGCGGCATGATAGAGAAAAAAGAGAAAGAGAGAGAGAGAGAGTGTGTGTGTGTGTGTGTGTGATGATGATGATGATGATGATGATGATGATGATGATGATGATGGTGATGATGATGATGATGATGATGGTGATGATGATGATGATGATGATGATGGTGATGATGATGATGATGATGGTGATGATGATGGTGATGATGGTGATGATGATGGTGATGATGATGATGATGATGATGATGGTGATGATGATGGTGATGATGGTGATGATGATGGTGATGATGATGATGATGATGGTGATGATGATGATGATGATGATGGTGATGATGATGATGATGATGGTGATGATGATGATGATGGTGATGATGATGATGATGATGATGATGGTGATGGTGATGATGATGGTGATGATGATGATGATGATGATGGTGATGATGATGATGATGATGTCAACGCTGTCACCGCTGTCCCTGCCACTAACAGAGAAATCAATGACGACATGGCATCAAAAAATAAGTTGAAATAAAATTAACCGTGAAGCATTTCTTTTCTTGCCTGACCTTTCATATTCCAGTCCTTTCGGCCTTTTCCTTTCGCGTATCACTCCTGCCAGTCTGTAGCTTTTCATCTCCAAAATTACACTTTTACTCTCTTTTTTTATCAAGCTGTTTTTGGTCGGGCAGAAAGGTTTTCAAGTATGTCAGCTTGCCTCTGTATTTCTGTCTTTCTGTCTGGCTGGTTTTCTGTCTCTCTCTGCTCTGTCTGTCTGTCTCTCTCTTCTCTGTCTGTCTGTCTCTCTGTCTCTCTCTCTCCACTGCTCCCACTCTATCATGGACAGCAAGTTTTCGAAAATCACAGGATCAAATCATTTCTATGAGGTTATGATCAATGGGTACCTGATCTAGATATCTGCAGAAAATGACGGAATGAAAGGTTAAAACTGACTTAGAAGGGTTCACTTTTTCGTCACATCCCACGAAGGACACAAATTAAAACACAACTTCTTTTCTATCGATGTAAAAATGTTTCTTTTTTGACAAATTGTTAATGTCAACGCAATGGGGAAAAATATCGATCATTTGACCTTGGTTACAGATCGCAAGGCGAACTAAAGAGTTATTCCATCTGTGTTCTACTTTTTAAAAGAAACTTGACTGATTTGGCTGTCTGAAGAAACTTGGCATGCAAATATAGGACAGGGTGAACAAACTACACATCTCCTACAAGGAGCACAAGACCAATGACTATGTGCGGAACCTGGTCAGCAACCTTGTTGGGCCCCAAGAACCACTGCTGGCGACTGTCAAACGACGGAAGATGGCATGGTTTGGTCACGTCATACGACATAACACCCTCTCCAAAACCATCCTGCAAGGGACTGTGGAGGGAGGGCGCAGACGGGGGCAGCAGAGAAAGAGCTGGTCCGACAACGTCAAGGAATGGACCAAAATGACGATGCCAGATCTCCTCACGACAGCTGCCAACAGAACGGCGTGGTGAGCTATGACATCTTATTCATGTCCCCCAACGACCTCAGCGGTCGAGGGAATGAGTGAGTGAGTGAGTGAACAAACAGGGTATTAGCATCTCTGCTTGTTTCAGAAAAAAAATCGAATCAATCGAAACCTGGCATGCAGGTGCAGCACTAGCAGTTCTCGAATCTTTCAGCATCCGGATTATCTGTTTTGCCCACTGCTCGGCAACTGATATGTCGTGAAGTTTTTAGACTGGTCAGGATTTGATTTACATTCGTGACATTGCAATCGCCAAAGAAAAGTATCCCTATCATTTTGTTTAGTCTTGACCATGTTCGAGTTAACAAAACCATTTTAATGTTTATACTTGTTCTTTCTTGGTTCTCTTTAAAAGAAACAACAAACCGATAAAAAGGTTTGACAGACTTAGATAAACCTGACATGTACGTGTAACACGACTGAATCTGAAGAGCAGTGAGTATACTGCCAACTGCGCTGACAAAATGTCAAAGAGTTTAATAATTATTACTATCATTTTCATTATTTCTCAGGTTTTGAAGATACCTTAATATTGGACAGGCATCAATATCACATTCCGAGCGCGACCTTTTCTATGTGACCGATAATGAAAGTCTGCGTCATCGAGGTACGTACTAAAGACATATTTAGCACATCACTTCAACGGGGAAAAAATCTGGGTCAGTGAGGTATGAAGTGAATACATATTACGTACAACACCTGAACGAAAAACTATGTCTTAACCACCATTTTCCTGTTCATTCCTTGCCGTGGATAGAAGCGGTGGTGCTGAAAAGGATGCAAAAGATGATTTTTTTTTTTTTTTTTTTTTAACTCCAACTGAAATTCGTAAAAGAAAGACAAACTATGATGACTGTTTATGTTTATATCTTGGCTTTACATTTGATTTCTTGACAAACAGTGAACACACTTAAAAAAAACTTTTTAAAAATTAAATGTTTATCATATATATTTGTATTTCAAGGTGTGTGCGTGCTTTCAAAAGCGCGCGCGCGCGCGCGCGTGTGTGTGTGTGTGTGTCTGCCTGTCTGTCTATCTGTCTGTGTCTGTCTGTGTCTGTGCCTGTGTGTCTGTGAGTGTGAGAGACAGGGAGATTTCTGATTTCCATCTGTTTCATTGTGCATCATAACTGAGATTTCTTATCACAACCGAGAGATCGTCACAGAAATCATTTCACACAGCGTGACATCAGTATGGTCAATAACGTGTGTGTGTGTGTGTGTGTGTGTGTGTGTGTGTGGCTGTGCGTGTGCGTGTGTGTGCGTGCGTGCTGTGCGAGTCTCTCCCTTACCCCCTTTGTTCTTCTGTCTTCTGATGCCGCCAGACTGTATAGAATGTACACGTCAACTACGTCCTGGGAAATAACATCAGATCGATGCCACCTCATGTTACTTTACTCCTTCAAACTCCCTCCCTCTCCCCCTCTCTCTCTGGTTTTTATGAGTATATAACGTCAGACGAAATCTATCCGGACACTGTCATATCAACAGAAAGAACTGTAAAGACCGACGGACATTAAGAGAAATACGAAACGGGCACGGATCGATCTGCCACATGGTTTACTGTATTTCAGGACTGTATCTCACAACGTTTACACAGGATGACAGAAAAGCGGACTTAGAAATTGAACGCTGATACGTCACCATGACATGAACATGACGGGTCGGCATCGTTTTGTCAAATCTAAACCTTATCGCCCTCATTTACCAGCACCCGATCGTGGAATTTTACCATCTGTTAAAAAAATCGTCTCCCCCACCTTCTCTGTCCCTTCTTCGTATTCCTCTGTGTTTCTTTGTGAAGTCAAGAATTTCAGACAGGCTGCGTTATTGAGTGATCAGTTGACATGGATGTACACCACCAAAATGTCTCTCAGCTGGGGAATAACAATCTGGCGTCTCCTTACACCCGCCCTGCCCTTAAACTCTATGTTTGATCATGTCTCCGGCTCATGCCCTTATAGGTCAGTCAATACTGACACAAAACTGTGTTTGGACGTCCAGTTGAGTTTTGTTTTTGAGGACTGGGTTGGTTAAACACACACTGAGAAAGGCTGATAGGCACACACACACACACACACACACACACACACACACACGCACGCACGCACGCACGCACACACACACACACACACACACACACACACACACACACACACACACACACACTAATGAACCACTGTCGACTCATAAAAATTCATGCCAGTTCGTGGATAAAAAAAGGATAAAAACAGGAAAATAACAGGGGGGGTGAGGGGACGGGGGGGGGGGGCGGGGGGCAATCTGCTCTTTTTTCAATCTTTGCTAAAGAAAAAATAGGCTGCAAAAAGAAAAAGAAAATCATTCCGCTTCCTATCAGAAAGAGGCATTCCAACAAATTGCCTCTAGAAGGAAGACCAGATCGTTTCTATTTCTTTGTGTCTGAACGGGATTCACACGTTGATTTCATGCCGACCGTTCGCGCGGAAATATGCACTGCTCTGTGTGTGTGTGTGTGTGTGTGTGTGTGTGTGTGTGTGTGTGTGTGTGTGTGTGTGTGTGTGTGTGTGTGTGTGTGTGTGCGTGCGTGCGTGCGTGCGTGCGTGCGTGCGTGTGCATGCATGCATGCATGCGTGCGTCCATGTGTGATTGCAAGATGCATAGGGATGTGTGTATACGTCTTCGTGACTATCATGTGCATTTATGCAAGTATCTAGACTCACACATGTATAAATGCATTTGTGTTCCCAAACTGTAGTAATGTTTCTGACCACACATGCACATGAAAACAGAATCGCGTGCACGCCCATTCCACAGAGATGAAAACCTGTAGCCGAGGAGAAAAAAAAGGGGAGGGAGCTGGGGGTGGAGGGGTGTTGGGACGCAAAGCAATCACGAGTCTAGTCATACAAACACACCCGATCGGTCGGAAATGACATGACAATAAAGGAAATGTGCCCCTGTTCTGACCTTCAACGCTATCATCCTATCCCCCCATCCACTCAGGCAGTGTGGTGATGCTGTGAAAGATAACCCAGCCCACAGAAGGCTCTGTCTGCTAAAGAGGCTGACAAATGGAAAACTCGTGCCATTGTATTCCATTGTGCTCTCCCTGTGCACGAGTACGTACATCTTCAACGTCTCACAAGACATTGCACTCTGGTCGGCCGCCGGTCCAAGAAGGTGTAAAGTGTCTGCATTCCGCGCGTGTCATTTGCTTGTAGGGCAGAGGAGAAGAGATGTGAGGACGCTAAAAGCTATCACTATCGGGCTGTGTGAGTCAGTTGAACGACCTAAATCCAATCGTCTAACTCCTTGGCATTAGTGTGTGTAATATATTGTTATTCTTCCTGTGATGAGATGACTAATGTTCGTGATTTTCTTGAAACATGCTGTTTCTGCCTCTCTCATTCAGCTTTTCAAACACATAGACACAGCCACAGACACAGACACAGAGAGAGAGAGAGAGAGAGTACGCAAAGATAACCACATGCACACACACGAAGAGGGGCAGTCGAACAGGAGGGAGGCGTTGGTAAATTTCAGATAAATATCCTTTCTAAGTACTTAGAACCCAGATTGATTTTTTAATCGACTGGCGCCTACCGTCTTCAGGGGACTAAAAATTGATCCGCACGAAACACACTGTTTTTCTTCTTCGGACCCCTAGTAAACTTGGAGAACCTCCAGACCGAGTCCTTCCCTACCCCATTGTGTAGACACACTGATACACTGATGGAAGAAGATTACAGCACTGTGCAGACAGCTACAAGACAGAACTGCCTCCTCGCTCTATCTGTCACATACACATACAGGGGAGAGAGAGAAAGAGAAGAGTCAGACAGAGAGGGAGACAGACAGACAGACAAACCGAGACAGAGAGACAGAGAGAACAGAGTTGGTGATGCACGGAGGAGCATAGCCAATGTCTTGCGCAAATGTATTGGCCGCGGTCAGAAAACAATACCATGAAAGTTGAGATTTATACACGATAATAACAAGAGGATGAAGGTATGCTCAGAAACAAATGAAAGTAAGATGGCTCGTGATTCGGACTTGCGAGCTCCTTCTCTTCTTCTTCCTTATTCTTCACCTCTTCTTCTTCTGAAATGTGTTGTCAAAAACATGGGCACTCAGCATTATGTCTACAGCCATGCACAAAAATTAAGTTTTGAACAAACAAAATGGCACACAAACATGCGTACACACGCAACACACACTCCCACGCGCTCACGTATTCATGCAAGTGGGCACAAAAAATATTATGTTGATTTTCACTTTATGCAGTCAGAGGAAAATAATCGTATGACGAACATTCGGTCAGGTTTTATTCCCCAGCCATCCCCCGTGAGCAAAGATGATGAATAAATAAAGTGTCAATCAATAAAAAGACAGATGATATACCGAACAAAATACAAGACGTGTGAACTGTCAGAATCAGTGCTCTTGCAACTTCCATTCTAACACTTCAGTACTTCAGACAGAATGGATTTTGCAACATGAAACAACAATAATTTGTGAGAACTCTACAGAAAAACAGTCGGCTGTTTTGAACACTGAGCAAACAAAAGGCACGCCTTCAATCTTCAAATACCATGGAAATTACATGAGAATTACAATTTCAAGTCAGTTTGGTGTGAAACAAATCATGGACAGAGAAGGGCTGATTTGATAAAGGCCACAAAGTCTGACAACGAATCCAGTAGTGGGCCAAGGACAATTACCACAAGTGTTCCACTTCACCCACACTGGTTCCCCTGAAGGAATGTCACTGGCGGGACCTGATGAGAGAACACAGCAGTAAAAGTGATCAAACAGTATTGCCAGAAATAACACCTGCGTGGACCAGGAAATTAACTCAATAAACAACATGGTAATTTTTGCTTGCCAGGACTTCGCTCTCCTCAATACATTTTTCTGATTCTTTCCCAAACTTCTTCTGAAAGAACAGAAGTCAAGAGATTTGTGTAAATACTTAAATGTAAGCGAGACGTATGATTTAATGGAAGGATACACCAATCCTCCACCAACATCCACACACACCAAGCAAAAATACCACCACCCCGCACCCCTTCCACCCAACCCACACACACGCAAACACACAAACAGAATCATACCTCGGTCTAAGCAATCCACCTCTTCAAGTTTCCGTCAGAACCAAAGAGCAAAACAGCAGAGCAGCACCAGATACCTCTGCCAGCAGCGATAAGCCTCACTGTACTGCACAGTCATCACCACCGGCCAGACGTCTGGCACCATCTCTCAGATTCAGCAGGGGTCATTTGTCTCCAGCTGTGACTGTCTCTTGATGCAAATACACCCGGACACAAAACTATGTATGAGGTCTTCTGTCCATGTTACATGGCATCGACTGTTTTGCTTTGGTGAACATCAATGAGCAATCATCGCCCACTCCTCTCCCCTTCACCACTCGTCCCAACTGCTATCTTTTTCAGTAATCGACATGGCTATGTTTGATGAGAAAAAAAACACTGCATGATTGTGTGTGTGTGTGTGTGTGTGTGTGTGTGTGTGTGTGTGTGTGTGTGTGCAGTGTTGCGCTTTTTGTCGTACTGCATTTCATTACAATGCATTGTGTTACACTGTATTGTATTGCATAGTGTTGTGTTGTGTTGTTTTGCTGTGTTGTGCTGTCGCAGGCAGCTCATCTCAAGGGAGGAATGTTACCACAGTTCACCTTTCCTTGTCCCTGTCTGTAAAAAAAATAATAATCACTTCGCAAGGCCATGGAAACGCATATTCTATGGGAGATATATGTTTAAACCACAGACTGACAAGAGACCTTGATTTATCTGATTTATTTGAAAGACCGACTCAAAATTTAATAGAAAGAGATAGGGGAGAGGGGAGAGAGAAAAATAGGGTGAGAAAGAAAAGAGAGTGATGGAGGTAGAGAGGGAGGTAGAGAAGAAACACAGAAATCAGAAATATTTTACTGCAAGACCACTGGCCTGTTGGAGGTACATACAACTGAGACACACAAAATACCGAAAATAAATGGGGAAGGGACCAATGTCATGGGCACAACATTTCATAACTGAAAAAGCAGACAAACATGTTTAGTTCGTGACTTTTCCTGCAGGAACTTTAAGGTTTTTGAAAAGTTGTATAATCTCTCTCTTTTTAAAAAAAATTTTTTTAAGCGTAATAAATAAATATTGCCACAGAGCGAGTCATAAGCCTGTTTTCAATTTGTACATGTAACGCTAAGTCTGTGTATTCATTTATATTTCTGAAAATTTTCACTAGGTATTTTTCCCTAACTAACTGATACACTTGACATACTAACAGAAAATGTCGTTCGTCTTCTACAGCCTTACAGATCTTTCTGTGGATCTTTGTGCAAATTTATATCACTTATGTCCAGACTAAACTTAGGAAAGACAGAACGACATTTGATGATAGTTATGTTTGAAATATACTTTTCTGGTTGCAACAATGACTTAAAACAGCGATATGTAAAGTATCTATCACTTTCAAATAATTTACTTGACCAGTCTTGTTTATGACAGTCTATCAAGCGTTGTTTAAAAACTTGTATGAATGCGTTTTCGTTTCCAACTCGTCCATTCAACCAAATATCTGAAAAAAAGCAATGCTTAAGCGTGCTGGCCCAATTGTGTTTGTCAGTCTGGCTTTCTACGTTTCTGATAGTTATATTTTTGTTAATTTCATAAGCTTTTGGCAGTCTGGTAAGATTTTATTTTTGTAGCTTGAACCAGTATCGAATTACCTTAATCATACTATCAACATATAAGGGGTATCTATCTAGTTCATCATACGCCATCAGGTTTGGAGTTTTGGGACCTGCTCGGAGAAAACGCTTACAGGGAAGTATATGAGGGGCTTCTACAAACTGAAAACGAATCAAACCCCAAATTTTGGCTGCATACAACGAAATAGGCTTTACCTGTGCATCAAACAATTTAAAGAAAACTGAGAGTTCCATGTTTCCAAGGCTCCACGTTGTTTTCATGATTTCTACAACTCTGCCTTTCGCTCTGCCGGCAATTTCTTCTAAGAAGGAAGGTAGAGGAGGAGAGAGGTAGAAAGAAGGAAGAGGAGGAAGAAAGGAGAGAGAGAGGGGGGGGGGTGAATATGGGGTGAAAGGAGGGGGAGAAGTGAAATGAAATACAAAGAACCAAAGAGAGAGAGTGACAAGAGACACAGTCTGTGGAGAAAATGAAGCTCCTTGCAGACTTCAAACAATGGTCAAGTACTGATATGAACTGGACTTTCATTTAGAAATGGTTGGCACTGCCTCTTGGCCACGCGCTCTCCCTCTGAGAGGAGCCCGATTTTCACTAGAGAAATAGGTTATGACAAAAAAAGTAATACAATAAACTACAACACAACACAATACAATGCCACGTGTAACAGAACTGAGAACACGCACTGCACACCATGTCTGTCTTTCGATGACTGTTCTAAAGCCAATAACAGACAAGGCAAAAGCTACTAAAGATATAGCAATTTCAGTGAAAGAGAACCGGTTCTGTAAGTTTGCCTAACTTTAGTAATAGGAGAAGCAACAAATCAGTGGACAATGAATTCAAGTACTGCCTCGTGGAAAGATCTATCCTTCCTCTTATCCGTTGTCCAAACTATGACCTGTGATTGATATTGAATAAATTTGTATTTGTATTTCTTTTTATCACAACAGATTTCTCTGTGTGAAATTCGGGCTGCTCTCCCCAGGACAGCGCGTCGCTATAATACAGCGCCACCCATTTTTTGTATTTTTTCCTGCGTGTAGTTCCATTTGTTTTCCCTATCGAAGTGAATTTTTCTATAGAATTTTGCCAGGAACAACCCTCTTGTTGCCGTGGGTTCTTTTACGTGCGCTAAGTGCATGCTGCACACGGGACCTCGGTTTATCGTCTCATCCGAATGACTAGCGTCCAGACCACCACTCAAGGTCTAGTGGAGGGGGAGAAAATATCGGCGGCTGAGCCGTGATTCGAACCAGCGCTCAGATTTTCTCGCTTCCTAGGCGGACGGCGTTACCTCTAGGCCATTGGTCTCTCTCTCTCTCTCTCTCTCTCTCTCTCTCTCTCTCTCTACCACCTGTCTTTTTTTCCTCTCCCTCACTCTCTCCCCACATCTATCTTGATAGATGACATTAAATCAATTGATAATATATCTTAGCAGAACTTTTGGAGGTGCAGCTGACTGCACATGCAAGCTTCAGTTATCTCTGTATATTTACATTACTCTCGTCCTGACCAGAAAAAAAAACAAAAAAACAAAGCAGAGGCACCTTCATAAATCATGACTGGTGTTTCCGCTCATTATCACTGACACATGCAGCATCGATTTTTTTGCTCAACAGGTTTCTGCTCTGAACAAGCATGGCTTCATGGAAAATACAGAAGGTGGGCAGAAAGAGATTTATTGATGAAGACGTGTCTCTCCAAATTATGAAGAAGCCAGAGATAGAGCAGAGAAGAGAGGAGAGAGAGTGAGAAGAGAGAGGAAAGAGAGGGGGGGGGTGAGGGAGGGAGGGAGACAGGATTCTCTTTTTTTCCAGACAGCTTTTGTCTGCACTGAATATGCTGCTATGATGGTTACCTTCAAGGATGGAAAGTCATTCTCCAGTCTGTTCGCAAGTTAGGGAAAAATATGCGTTTGTGCTTGTGTCTCTGCTCGCTTATGTTTCTTATGACATGAACACACATAAACAGAGCCACATGCACGCCCATAAACTGCAGATACAAAGATGCAGATTTATAAAAATGGCTCGTGCTCTCGTGCTGTAGTGGGTTGGGATGCATGACAGAAGTTGCTGCAGTCCTGCTTCTAGTCAAACAAACACAACCGATCATGATATATTCACTCAAGAATCGGAAATGGCATGACAAGAAAGGAAATTTGCCCCTGTTTTGACCTTCAATGCTATCATCCTATCCACCAAGTCAGCGTGCTGAGGTTGTGAAAAGATAAGCCGACCCACGCAATGCTCTTTCTACAAAGGAGGCTCACATATGGAAAACGCGTGCCACTGCACTTCACGTTTCTTCCCTGTGCCCCATCCCCACCCTCCGCCCCCCACAAAGGTGATGATGCATGAATGAGTGGAGTCATCTCATGACGCGGTGGTAATGGTCCTGGTCATCGTGAACAAAACAAGAGACTTACACTGGTTAAATCAATGGTCTCCCAACTTCCATTTTATCGCCTCTCAGAGAATGAATTCATCAACATAAAACTTTGCGAAGGGTCTGAAAAAAAGACTGTCTGGCCCTTTGAACACTGAGCACACAAAAACCAAACTTTCAGTCATGAAACCCAATGGAAATTACCAGAGAATTATATGTTTTAAGGCAAAAGACCACAACTAGTTTGCAATGCAACAAAACATTGACCGATTTGTGGAACGTGCTGTGTGGAAGCTAGCCCAGGAAAGACGTAGGTAAAGGACAATTACCACAAGTGTTTCGCTTCATCCACTCTGGTTCCCCTGAGGGAATGTCACTGGGGGGAGCTGATGAGAGAACACAGCGGTAAAGTAATCAAGTAGTGTTTGCTAGAAATAACACCTGCGTGGACCAAGTAATTCACTTAACGGTACAGTCAATACTTCTTTTTCCAGGATTTCGTTTTCTTCCTCGACACGTTTTCAGGTTGGAAAGAAAAGCTGAAAAGACAGTTTTTATTTCTTTTCCCGTTCTTCTCCTTGTTTGAGAAAGTTTTAACACTTACCTATTATCGATGCGTGTTTGATTAACGCCCCATCGACATAGCATCTATCAGCAAGAAAACAAACAGCTGAAACCATAAAATATTGAATCTGTTGTGAAACGGGGTATAGCAGACATTTACCCCGAGACTGCTATCACCAAAGGCCAGTCACTCTGCATCTACGACGATACACTGAAGTTCGTCCGCCACCAACACCCGGCTGGACATTACCAGTAGTAGTTCTCCTATTCAACGGTCAGTGTCACACGCCTGTTTCGTGTATATCCATAAACCCCCTAAAGTGTATTACCCACACAGCCATCCTGAACAACAACTAGGGTAGTGACACTTTAAATCCAATGAATTGTTTTAATTCAAAATGAGCATATATTTGTGACAAACATACATCAGCGTATTAATGTTGCCAAATGTAGTAATCATGTTAATATAACGAATTGTTCATACCATGTTTATATGAACAGACATCAACGACATTACAGCAGGGAAATAATTCTAATGGCCACACACACACACACACACACACACACACACACACAAATGACAGACAGATAAGGAGAGCAAAAGAGACGGACAGACAGTGTGAGAGTAACAGATGCATAGACAAAGACATTTAACCACGCTTTCCTTCAGTCTAGCCTATCCACCTCCCCTCCAAATGTACCCTGCCAGACAATCACATACTGAGGTCTTCAGTTCGTGTTTCTTAAATGACGAGTTTTTACTTGATATCGTACCCCTCCACCCACCCCTTTCCACTGTTTTATCGATCGACATCGGAGCACAGCTTTGTTTGATGAAGAAAATGCCTGCACGATTAGAAAAATAAAAGTCTCCCCCTCTTTTGTGTATTATATTACATTGTTTTGTAATGTACTGTGTTATAATGCGATGCATTTGTACTACATCTTGTTAAGTTGTGTTGTGTTGTATCCCTTTCTGTTCACATCACAGGCGATGATAAGCAGTTTATCCCAAGAAAAGTGTATCTGTGAGCAAGAGGTTTGTTTTCCTATCAACAGGAAATTTCAATGCATAATTTGCAAGGTCGTGGAAACTAATTTTGTATGGGTAATATATGTGTTTCAACCACAAACTGACATGAGACCGAGACCTCGATTTATAGTTGGATCTGAGAGATTCATTCAAGGTTTAATCATGAGAGAGAGAGTGGGGGTGGGGGCGTGGGGGGGGGGGGGGGCAGAGAGATGAACAACTGACCAGTAGACATTTTTTTTGTTCAATATGAGTCACTGGTCATAGTTTGGAAATAAGGATTACGGGAAGGGAAGTGCTTTTTACTTCGTGAAGCAATTCTCGAGTTTCATTGTGCACTTGGTGCTTCTGATACAGTTATTCAAGCATACAGGAGCGGTTCTCTTTTACTGAAAATTGTATTGCTTCGTTCGCTATTTCATTGTCTTTGGATGGCGTCGCTGCAGTACAGTGACACCCCTGTTTTTATGTTGATGTTGTTGGATGAAGGTCCAGTTCGTACTTACTCCCTGACCACTGTTTGAAGTTGGCAAGGATTATTTCATTTCATGTACAGACTGTGTCTTCTTGTCACTCTCTCTCTCTCTCTGGTTATTCTTTTCAACAAATTGTTCCCTTCAGGTATATATCCATCCCAGTTGACAGAAGTTCAGCCACCTCATACGAAAGGTGATAAGAACTCTCCCGACATTATAGGGGTATATCCCTTTTGAATGTTTGCAGTAAACTTTATAGCCACATTTTAAATCAACGACTTAGTAAGTGGATTGAGGAAAACAGTGTTATAAATGAAAGTCAGGCAGGTTTTATGAAGAAATACAGTACCATCGACCATGTCTTCACTGTTTGCACTGATTCAAAATCAACTGTCTTATCATAAGAAATTATGTCACATTCATTGATTTTAGAACAGCATTTGATTCAGTTGTACGAATAAACTTGTGGAATGTCCTATTAGAAAAAGAGGTATACACGAAAAAACGTTTTACGCAATAACTAATATGTATCACGTTGTGAAAGCTAAAGTTAGAGCAGGCAGTGAATTAAGTAATTCTTTCATGTGTCCCACAGGCCTGAAGCAGGGTGAAGTGTGCAGTACTGTCTTATTTTCGTTATTTATTAATGAACTAGCATCTGAAATTATTAACAAAGTAAAGCACCGTGTTCAGCTGATACCTGATGTGCTAGAAATACTTACTCTTTTGTTTACTGTTGACATAATTTTGATATCTGACTCTGTAATTGGCCTGCAAAATCAACTGAATGTGCTCTATGATACAGCCATGAGTCTTGGCTTGATTGTGAACCTCGACAAGTCTTACGTTGTGGTGTATAGAAATGGTGGGTACTTATCGGAAAATAAAGGTGGTTCTATGGAAAAACTAAAATGACAGTCGTAAACATGTATAGGTATCTAGGCGTCATTTTGCCAACAAAACTAACTTTTTCCCATACATTACATGATATGGCTGGCATGGCAAAAAAGGGGGTGATTAATATTTTGAAGTTATTCCGATCAGTTGGTGAAAAATGCCCCCAAATATTTTTTTTAACTATTTGATGCGCAAATACAACCAATGCTTAGCTTCGGGGCGTAAGTTTGGGGTCTGATTGCAAATCTTGATATAATAGAGAAAGTGCATACGTTTGCGCTAAAACGGTTCTTGAATGTGAGTGTTAAACATCCAAATGCAATGGCTTACGGTGAACTGGGCAGATTTCCCCTGTATATTAATATGTACTTGAGGTGCATCACGTACTGGCTAAGAATTGTCAAAATGCCAGAACATCTGTTACCATTGTAAGCGTATAAAATGTTGCTGTTCATCAGCAAAATCGGATTACATGGGCCACATCTGTTTGTTTCATGTTATATAAATATGGATTTCAGGAGGTTTGGGAGAATCAGGGGGTCGGAAATGAAAAGGAATTTCTTAGCACATTAAAAAACAGACTGATGAACTATTACAAAGAACGTTGGTCCTTACAGCTCTCAAGACAGTGAGCGTTTCTCATTATATCGTACTTTTAAAAGTAGTCTTGTACTTTCACCATATTTGTTGGAACTGAAACATATTCAAGCCAGAATTAGCTTAATATGTTTACGACTTGGTGTGTCACAACTCAATACATACATGTCACAACTCAATACTCATAAATAACCTTTTAAACGAAGTGTAACAGATGATGAACTGTCCTGTTCTTTCTGTGATTCTCAAAAAGAAACAGAAGTTCACTTCGTGTTACAATGTCCTCAATATGCTGACCTGAGTCAGTACTAGAGTACTCCATCTTTGTTTAATCTGATACTGCTTTTCGCAAGCGAAAACAAATCATTGGTCATGTGCTTGGCTGTGTTCCTAGACAAGGCTTTGGAAGTACGTTGCTTATAGTGTTATGTTTGTGTTGTACCTCTGCATTTACTTGTAACCACCCCTGTTGACATGGGCCAGTGGCTTTTTCATTAAAACATTTCAGTGTTCTTGTGTTCAGTGTTCTCTCTATCTCTCTTCTCTCTCTCCCTCTCTCTTCATCTTCCGTCCCTCTCACCCGTCCTTTCTTCCTCTCCCTCACTCTCTCCCCACATCTTTCATCTTCATTTATGGCATTAAAGCAACTGATATTACGTTTTTTGCATCACTTTTAGCAGTGCAACAGGACATGCAAACTTCAACTATCTCTGTATAACCACACGCAATCGGTTCTAACAAAAAACAAAACAAAAAAAACCAAAAAAACAGAGGCATCTTCACAAATCATGACTAGTGTTTCCGCTCATTATCATTGACAAATGCAGCCTCGATTTTTGCTCAACATGCCTCTGCTCTGGACAGATACGGTTTCATAGAAAAGACGGCAACTGGGCAGAAAGATAAATTTATTGACTAAGACATGTCTCTCCAAATGTTAAAGAAGCCAGAGAAAGAGCAGAGAGAAGGAAAAGGAGAAGAGAAACAGAGACAGACAAACAGACAGACAGACAGACAAGCAGACAGAGGGAGATATGGAGACACACACACACACACACACACACACACACACACAGATAGGGGGGGGGGGGGGGGTCTGGGGGCACAGGGGCATATGAAGAGAATGTGTGTGAGAGAAAATGGGAGAGAGATATAGTGTGTATTCATACTGATGAATTCAATACTGTTTATTTTTTCTAGACACTTTCTATCTGCACTGAATATGCTGCTATGATAGTTACTTTCAAGGACAGAAAATAATTCCTTAAAGAAACCAGTTAGTTCGCAAGTTAGAGAGACATATACGTTTGTGCATGTGTTTGCACATGTACCTGCACCTGCCGTAAAGTAGTTATTTCTTTATATGTAAAACAAGAGAGGCAAGGTCAAGACTCACTTGTGATACACTTTTTTTTTAATCTAATCGTTAAAATGTGTTCTGTATTTGTTATTATAAAGCTTCGCGTTTAAAAAAAAAAAAAGAAGTCCTAACCAGATTCGAACCCCACGTGTTCGGGTGAGAAGAAATTGCCTTATCCATTACACTATCGTGGCTCCTTAACTGACGTTCTAAAATTTAACATTTGAACATACTTTTTTAAAGGGCGATAAATCAATTGCGGTATTCGCAGTGAGAACGCTGTTTAAATCATATTATTCTGGTGTATCTTGGGCATTCAAAAAATCTTTAAGGGCAATAAAAAAAAATTATTTTATTGGCTATCTCCGCAGTCACACTGCAACATTTAGCCGTTTTCACTAGATCTAGATAGTTGTACAAGTTTAGTTACACCCGCCGGGAATGTAGAACGACACGGTCGATTCAATTTCTCTTTTATGTTCATTCTAGTTTTATAGTTTTAAAGTTGATATGAAAATTGAGTATTTTGTTAAACTAATAACATGTAGAGCCAAGTACAAGTACTTCTAAACGTTGTAAGAAGTGAAAAGGACTTCATTTTAAGAAAAGTCAAGACTGGAAATTTTTTCGTTTCATCGTGATCAGTTCAAGGGTATTAACTCGCATGGTTTACAATTTTTAACTGTGAATTCCGACTGATTCTGTGGATATTTTTATGGCAGTTTGGGGCATAATCCAGTAAGTGATGAGGAGTTCACAAATCTTTCTCTGAATAAATATTTAACGGTCTCCTTCTCCAACTTTCCATCACATGTTATCGTGTATTGTCCATTGAATATAGGATTGAACGGGCAGGTCAACAACTTGAAACAAAATGGCATCGTTCGCGTTCGCGAAGAATATGAGCACGCGCTTTGAATTTGTATAAATATGTGTACGCAATTGATTTTTGCCCATGACCTTCAGGGCTCAGCCAACAGATCTGTAAAGTCCACTCGTCGTATTGATTTTAGTATTTTCCGAAAAAGACCACTTGGGCGAATGAACATTGTGAAAGCCCTGTACACTGAGAGTAAAACACACAAGCTTTTTATGTATTGAGTATAATTTCAAAATGCTTGTCAGGTCAGGTCATTAGATCTGCTACTGGTAACCTGTAATCCAGTACAACCTGTTCAGGGTCGGGTTGCCGACGACTAAACCGGCACTTCCACCGCTCCCTTCTGGGACTGGTGAGGCGGGTGGCTAGACACCCTTATGGAGATCCATAAAAGGGCGTCGGCTCAGGAGAGCCACCGACGGCCATCTAGCTCCACTGTGCTGTGTGCATGCCACACGCAGTTGGTCCCCGGGGTGTGTCTACCCATGTATGCGAAGTCTGGATCCGGCAGAATCTGCGGAAGAAACCTATCGGTTCAACGGAGAGGAAGGCGGCTACAGCAACGCACTGTGGAGTGCAGAGAGCAAGATGAG
Organism: Babylonia areolata; assembly: GCF_041734735.1. Taxonomy (NCBI): domain Eukaryota; kingdom Metazoa; phylum Mollusca; class Gastropoda; order Neogastropoda; family Buccinidae; genus Babylonia; species Babylonia areolata. The sequence continues at coordinate 94,585,127 of NC_134876.1, read as the reverse complement.
ACACTGAAAGGATATCTTGGTCATCCACTGCATCCGTGCTCATCATCCAGTCGTCTCGACTTAGTCTTGCCACTGGAAATTGGTGGACCCGGACGAGAGAGTGAGGTCGACGTTGCGCAACTCCTCTTCACTTTAAACAAACTCATCGCGCAAGTCATCAGTCATCCATTAAGGCCTTCGACACCGTGAGTAGAGAGGGACTGTGGAAGATCATGGCCAAGTACGGATGCCCTCGGAAATTTATTTCCTTGGTCAGCCAATTCCATGAAGGCATGCAGGCTCGAGTCCAGGACAATGGTGAAACATCTGCTCCTTTTGCTGTCACAAATGGTGTCAAGCAAGGCTGCGTCCTGGCTCCAACGCTGTTCAGCCTCATGTTCTCTGCAATGCTTACTGATGCCTTCAGAGATGGCGATGTTGGAATCGGCCTAAAGTACCGAACAGATGGCAAGCTGTTTAACCTCAGAAGGCTTCAAGCAAAAACGAAGGTCATGACAGACATCATCAGAGACTTTTTGTTTGCTGATGATTGTGCCCTCAATGCTGGATCTGAAGCTGACATGCAACTCAGCGTCGACAAGTTTGCCACTGCCAGCAGGAACTTCGGCCTTACCATCAGCACGAGGAAAACTGAAGTTCTCCATCAGCCAGCCCCAGGGAAACCCTACGTTGAGCCCAACATCACAGTCAACGGTCAGAGACTCAGTGCGGTGGAGCGGTTCACATACCTTGGCAGCACACTGTCACGAAATGTGACAATCGACGATGAAGTGAACGTCAGGATTGCAAGAGCAAGCGCAGCTTTTGGTAGACTCAATGCAAATGTCTGGAACAGAAGAGGCATTAGTCTTGAGACCAAGCTAAAGGTCTACAGAGCAGTAGTTCTCCCCACACTACTGTACGCCTGTGAAACTTGGACAGTGTACCAACGACATGCCAAGAAGCTGAACCACTTCCACACAACATGCCTCAGGAAGCTACTGAACATCAAGTGGCAAGACAAGACCCCTGACACAGAGGTGCTCGCAAAAGCCACCCTTCCCAGCATCTTCACCATCCTGATGCAGTCCCAGCTTCGCTGGGCTGGACACGTGGCGCGCATGCCAGACCATCGGCTGCCCAAAAGGCTCTTCTATGGCGAGCTGCAACAAGGGAAGAGATCACACGGAGGTCAGAAGAAGCGCTTCAGAGATACTCTGAAAGTCTCTCTGAAAGCGTTTGATATCAACCCTGACTCCTGGGAGGAATCTGCAGTGGACCGTGACAAATGGCGCGCTGCTGTGCACAAAGGCGCCAGGTTGTGCGAGGCCAACAGGACTGCTGCAGCTGTTGAGAAGAGGCAGGCCAGAAAGTCACGGGCAAACAAGCTCCCTGACAATGATATGCCTGTCTTTGTCTGCCCCAACTGTCAGCGAACATTTCGTGCGCAGATTGGACTATTCAGCCATCTGCGCACTCACAGATAGATTCATGAGCATCCTTCCCCCCACCCCACCACCACCCTCCCCCCATCCCCCATCCCCCATCTGGATGACAACGATGGTCATCATCGATCTCGATGGACACACCACCATAATTTCAAAATGTAATGTTTAAGATGAGAAAGATCAGTTTGAAGCAAATTAAGTCCCCTAGCATTATTACAAATCAATTTCCCTTTTTTACCATCTGCACCAAAACGTTTGCAAAATAAATATAACTTCCATGCTTAGCAAAAGAAGTTCCTGTTTGAACAAAAAAGGATAAAAATGACTGCTCTTGTTGTTGTGTCAGAATATCAGATCAAAGTGCCAAGTTTAGAGAATTAAAAAAATATAACAGTAAATTCAGTTTGCATATAATTAGGCTTCATTTTTTTTTTTTTTTTTTTTTTGGGGGGGGGGGGTGCCCATCCCAGAGGTGCAATATTGTTTTAAACAAGATGACTGGAAAGAACTGAATTTTTCCTATTTTTATGCCTAAGTTGGTGTCAACTGACAAAGTATTTGCAGAGAAAATGTCAATGTTAAAGTTTACCACGGACACACACACACACACACACACACTCACACACATACACACACACACACACACACACACACACACACACACACACACACACACACACGGACAACCGAACACCGGGTTAAAACATACTCACTTTGTTTACACAAGTGAGTCAAAAAGGGGGGGAAAGAAAAAAGAACAAATATAAACAGAACCATATACACACCTATAAATTTTTAGACGCAAAGATGTAGCCTTTAAAAAAAGGAGGGTGTGGTGAGATGGGGTGCATGAAAGAAGGTAATGTAATCCTGATTCTCGCGATACAAACACAACCGACCATGATCTATTCACCCCAGAATCGGAAACAGCATGACAAAAAAGGAAATATGCCCCTGTCCAAACCTTCACCCCAGAATCGGAAACAGCATGACAAGAAAGGAAATATGCCCCTGTCCAAACCTTCAACTCTATCATCCTCTTCCCTCGCCACCCAGCCAGTGTGGCGAGGTTGTAAAAACACAACTTTGCTCACTCAACGCTTTCTAAGGAATGTTCTTTCTGCATAGGAGGCTAACAAAAGGAAAACTCATGCCACAGTTCTCTATTGTTCTCTCCCTGTACCACACTCGTCTGTTTGCACGAGTCCCTGCATCTTTGGCAGCGCACAAGACATTACACACTGGAGGGTCCAAGAAGGTGTAAAATTTCTGGATTCCGCGCGTCATTGCTGGGGGGGCAGAGAAGAGATGTAAGGACAGTGAAAGCTTGTTACCTGGTGCTTGTACGAATTTACATAGTGCAATTCTAATCGTCTGAGTCTTTGCTGTTGGTGTGACTCATGATTATGTTCTTCTTTTTACTGTGATATGATGATGTTAATGACTGTTTAGCACGATGCTGTTACTGCTTCTGTCTCTCATCACTCGCGTGTGCAAATAAATGTTCATTCAAACACACACACACACACACACACACACACACACACACCACACACACACACACAATTAGTAAGCGAGCATACCTATGTACACACACATACTTACATGTCCAAGCACAGAGAGAATAAGCAGACGGAAGGGAGGGGTTGGTAGATGTCAGATAAATATCCTTTCCGTACGAAGTACTTAGAACCTAAATTGGTTGTTTAATCGACTGGTGCCTTTTGTTTTCAGGGGACTAAAAATTGATTTGCACGAAATACACTGTTTATCTTCTTCAGACCTCTGGCAACTTGGAGAAACTCCAGAGCCAGTCTTTCCCAATCCCATTCGAATGGCCTACTGATACACTGATGGCTAAAGATTACAGCACTGTACCGACAGCTAAAAGACCGCCCTATCTCTACCCTTGCTTCCTCTCTCTCTGTCACACCCCCACACCCCTCACCACCACCACCACCACCACCCCCCACACCCCCATACACACATGCACGCGCTCACACGCACATGACAGATAGACACAGACAGTGTAAGAGGCAGATTGTGAGAGAATAACAAATGCAGGGACTAAGACATCAATCATGCTTTCCTTCCGTCATTTCCTCCCACCTTCTCCCACTTTCTCTCAAAAGTAAAGAGCAAAACAGCAGAGAATCACCAGATACCTCTGCCAGCAGCGATAAGCCTCACTGTACTGCACAGTCATCACCACCGGCCAGACGTCTGGCACCATCTCTCAGATACATCAGGGGTAATTTGTCTCCGGCTGTGACTGTCTGATGATGCAAATATACCCGGACACAAAACTATATTCTGAGGCCTTCTGTCCATGCTACTTACATGCCACAACGGCTAAGCTGCAACAGCTGAACAGCAGTCGGTAATTCTGTCTGCCCGCCCTTCTTATCGACCCGACAACGGGCATGGCAAAGACGAACAGCTATGTTTACGATCTTGATGGAAAGAAAATCCTTGCAGGATTAGAGAACCTGTCTCCCTGTCTGTCTGATCCCATCCCTCCTCTTTCCCTTCTGCCCTAACCCCTCTATGTCCACGTCTCTGTTCATCTGACCTCTTCCATCTATCTGTGTACTAATCCACCTCTCTCTCCATCTCGTTCCCATGCCAAAGTTTTAATCCCGAACACGCGTGTCCCTTCTGTGACCCTGCCATGCATCTTTAGAATCTTGATAAACTGGGAAGTAGAAAAAAAAGACGTAAATTCTTCAACAAACTGCAACGTCTGCAAATCTTTCTGACCATTTTCAAACCTTTCTCCTTTTCCTTACTGCCGCCGGCGGTCCTACATTAGTATGATGGCTTCTTTTCATGAAGATTGCTATCAATTTTTGTGATGCTTCAAGGATGAGCTACTGGATATTTACACTAAGCCACCATGTATGGAAGAAGCTTGAAGAACTGAAGTTGGAAATATGTTGCTCAAGCAACAGACCTATGATAATACAGCATAGCTGTCGTTATATCGAGCGGAATATGTAAACAACTTGAAACTAGTGGGGGAAAAAAGAACAACAAACAATGGCGGGAGGTCTTTGATAACAGTTGTTCACGATTTAGAAAATGCGTTATATGCTGGCAAAATCGCAGCGTTTTGTACTGATGGGATATTCTTTTTGGGTGAGAAAGACACTGAACTGCACCGAAGACCTTTTAAAACATCCTAAGGAGCAATCATTAGAAGAGCTGTCACGTTCCGCTCTCTCTCTCTCTCTCTCTCTCTCTCTCTCCCCTTTCTTTCTGTGCGTGCGTGCAAGTGTGTGTGATGGACATGTTTTGGCGTTCCAACAACTGCAACTACTGACATAGAAAATGCTGCGGAAATTATTCAGGACATGAGCGTGACTGCTAATCATAACATGGGTAACAATATCTTCGCGGAAACAACATACTATGGATGATGCAAAAGTTTGTGAAGTTAAAGGAAGGTAAGCTTTTGTTCTAAAATATGTCTTGTCGCACTATAAATCGTGTTATACATCAGAACCGTCTGATCATCGTCAATTTTGTTATTGTCGTTTGTTCTCACCGTCCATTAACCCTCTTTAGATAGACTGCTCATGCGTAAAGCAAAGGGACCTGGTCTTTCTGTTTAAGCTATGGCGACGAAAGAGGACTTACGTGGCCATCATTTAGAACGGAAGGTGCTTCCCTGGGGTAGCAGGAGACGGATGGCTCCAGTTCTTGACTTGTAGTGACAGTGAACCACTCCAGGCAGCCCGGGGAAAAAAAGGGAAAGTCTAGCTGGTTGGAGAAATCGTTAGTCAGGTTTCTTCTAATGTCGATATTCTGGCTGAAATCAATCAAATCAAAGACTGGTGGCACACGATTTCACGGGCGAGGTCTTGACTGATTTAGACTCAAGACTCATCAACCAATAAGTCTTCCAGCCCTGAATAAAGTTACAGGAACAAACGTTGACATACGATGACAAATGACCGACCCAAAATTGCCGTTAGATGTAATTCAATAATTAAAGGATCCTTTCCACAACCACCTCAAACATATTGATTTTAGCAATTTACACAAGACGCAAGTAATACATGAGTCATGTTCGATCTCAGTAGGAAAATTAATATGACAGCGCACTGCTTTCGATTACAGACAAAGCAAATCATACAACCTCCACCTTATTTAAAACGAACTCACTGAATCAATGGCTGGGAAAACTACTGACTTTAATCCTCATTTTACATTGGATTATGGGTTCAGTCTAGCACTCGACAGCTTATGACATTCAATAGACTTAGCAATGTTGTTACTTGTGCTCCAATTCCTGAATCATAGCAAATACAGCATGACATTTTAAGTCTCCGTCCAACAAATCTTTAAAACAACAATTAGTAGTCTTTCTCCAGTTTAATTCGTGCGCGCGCAAGAACATTTGAGCGTTTGATCACAAAACACAACATTCTAATAAATAAATAGAAGGGACAAAAGGAGTTTTAATCCTTCTAAAAAGATTTACTGCTGAAGAAATTTGTTTTTAAATGGATTCATTGTCAAACGTTTCACAAACGACCGTCACACCATTCTACACATGATATGGACAGAAAACGACAGCAAGAAGCCAACAGCGACAGGAACAAAAGAAATATGGCTACAAAACAGTACACGAAGTTCAACATCAATGACAGCACAAACGAAAATATCCATCTTTAGCAGACAACTGAACGTTCAGAATTCATCTGAACGCCCGTTTGTCTCTAAATCATTGCCAAGACTTTGCCCATGATATTTTGAGCCATCAATAATGATGCGACAGGCAGATGACAAATTTTATTGCAATGAGCACGTCCTGTGTTTCTCTGCGCGTTAATGTTGACAAGTGCTATTCTGCCCGAAAATGAGATATAGGGTTTTCTGTTCTGTCTGGAAAGTAAGTAAACAAAGTAGAATGAGATATATCAAAGCAATATGGAATAACTGAAAATGACATAAATAAGCCTCATTTATGGATGGTATTCACACCCCGAAAGCGGAGTAAAGCTGCCTTCATGGTGGGGTAAATACGGTCATGCACGTAAAAGCCCACTCGTGTACATATGAGTGAACTTGGAAGTTGCAGCCCATGAACGAAGAAGAATACGGAGAAGAAGAAGATGGTATTCAATGTCCACATGTCCACATGTCTTAAAATGTAATGAAATACAATAACTTAAAACAGCAGTCCCGACTGTGTTCAACAGAATTATCTGTGTCTGATAATACACCAGTAAATTGGGGAGTACCTGTAAAAGAAGCAGCTTGGTCAAATGAGAAACATCTTGCAGAATAGAGACAGACCCAAACAACTTTGTCCCCGTGCACCCGCGTACAAATATATGAAAACAGAAGCAAATGCACACACACGAAAAAGGAGAGAGAGAGAGAGAGAAGTCTGGTCTGAATGGTTTATTGTTTAGGCCTTTCTGCCCGTGACAACAGGGGTAAGGAGGATGGGGAGGGACTTCCGTGTTAACATCCATTATAAAGAACAGCGTCAATATATGAACAACAAACAAAGGGTAGAAAATAGAGAAAGGACAGACAGAGTGAGGCAGAGAGAGAGAGGGACAGACAAAAGAAGAAAAAGACAAAAGGATAGATGGACAGATTGGTGTGTAATCATGCGTCATTGACTAAAGATAGACTTGTTTCTGTGTGTGTGTGTGTGTGAGAGAGAGAGAGAGAGAGAGAGAGAGAGAGAGAGAGACAGACAGACAGACAGACAGAGACAAAGACAGAGAATAAAAGACAGACAGAGACAATGACAAGTGAGAGGGGGGACGACAGAGAGACAGATAGACAGGGAGAAAGAAAGAGTCAGACAGACAGATAGAAACAAAGGGAGAGACAGAGAAAGAAACAGACAGACAGTGAAGGAGAAAGACAGATTTTGTGACAGAGAGATAGACAGGGCGAGGACATTCCGACTTGACGAAGATCATAGCCCCTTGGAGGGGGGCTACAGCTGCAAATGATCAATGAATATTACGCTGTCCACAAAGATACGAAGCAAGATTGCTTTTGCAACTGTTTCGTTCATAGACGACATTAAGAAAATGAGCTTAAACAAACATGTCTGTTAATAGATTTTTTGTAGAATAAACCTTTCTCTAGCATTTCTCGTTCCTAGACAATTAAGCAAGAAATAGGCTGCCTCTTCATTTGATCCTTTACGCAACGGATAAAGCATATCATAAACATGTGACTGCTTTTAGTGATACCGATAAGCGAAATCATAAACATCAAATCGGAATTTCAACAAAATGTACTGCAGATGTCTATCATTATGTACAGACATATCGATGGAATATTATGTTAGCTACTGATCATTCCGTATACATTGTCACTGTTTCAGAGAGAGAGAAAGAGAGAGAGAGAGGGAGTGAATTCACAAAGACTGAAGATGGTTTACTCACATTAGGCCTCAGCCCCTCGTGAAGTGGAATGTGAACAATATCTAACGAGCTATATATCATGAACAAAAGACTGGATAAGATACAGAAATAAATATTACAAGTCTTTCATCAGGAGAGAGAGAAAAAAATAGAGAGGGGGAGATAGAGACAGAGACAAAAACAAAGAGAGACAGAATATGAACAGAAAGATGGGGAAAGGGAGGAAAAAAAAAGATTTAGAGAGAGAGAGTGAGAAAAAAAAAGAAGAGAAAGAGCGAGAGTGTGGGGTAGAGAGATTGCCTCTTGGGCCATCAATCAAATTTTGAACTTTCTTAAACAATTCTCTCTCTCTCTCTCTCTCTCTCTCTCTCTCTCTCTCTCATGGAGACATTTAGTATGCATGACAGATACCAGAGTCTTCCGAATGAGAAAACTACTTCGACGAAAACAACAAGTGCTGCGGCGAATTACTCGCGTCACGTGCTGTGTCTTGATCCTTCCATTATTGGGGATAGGAAGTGGGAAGGCTTTCAAACGTTGGTGGAGTAAAGAGAAATAAGGGGGGGAAAGGAAATAGCCCGAAAACGTTAATGAATACGGTACATAATTTTAAAAATAAAACAAAACAAAACAAACAGTCCAAAAAAAGGAGAATCTTTGAATATGAAACAAAACAAAACAAAAATCTCAAATAAAAGTTCTTTTTGTGAAACTGATTTCATTCCTTTCTTCACATAACGATATCTACCCATCTGGAATCTAGGGACGGCAGAAATCCCTATAAGCCGTCCAATCAAGCGGAAGTGTATTTCAAAACATAGGAATACGCTGCATTTAGAACCAGTGGTGTGAAAATCAGGCTATTCTCTGTATATGCGCCATGGTGTATTAGACGCAAAGTATATTGAAAGATGAAGTTCAGCAAAATGAAAACAAACAATCAAAGCGTGCAAGCTAAAATAATGCGGATCTTGCTGCATCTAAAAATATCTCTCAACTGTTATGGGCAGCTTTAAATAACAGTATGTTATCACGATCTTCATCCCGTCTCATTAAATTAATGGATATCGCTATATGACCCCAACAAATACGATACCAAAGTAAAGTAAAATCTTGAATTTAAAATCATTACCACCCAAGACCAGGCCGATTGAAAATATTCTTGACAAGGCAAAGAAATTTTGCCGCACGAATAATATTGACATGGTTATTTGGTCTTTATGGGTTTTACAGAACTGTAGAGACCGTGACTTCATGTAATGCAGAAAAGAAGCTGAGAGGGCCTGGTGATATTCACCGCAAAAATTCCAAACCATCCATCTGAAATCGATGTTTCCTGCACCTTTCGTGATGTCGTAATGGCTGCATGGGTTCATGAAGATTGTTGGTGATCCGATACCGTAGTAACTACGAGGCCAATAACTCTTGACTTACATAAGTGAATAAAGGTACGAGCATTGCGTCCCTTGGATTGTGAGCGCTCGAAAGTATTCGTACAAAATAACAACTGAAGACACTACACCTAATAATATATGCATTTAAAAAATTACCCTCATCAGCTCAGTTCCAGAAAGACCGATCTAGTTACAAACCTATTTAATCGGCGTTGCCCCAGCACCTTAAGCTATTTCTGTGTGTGTGTGTGTGTGTGTGTGTGTGTGTGTGAGTCAGTGTGTGTGTGAGAGAGAGAGAGAAAGAGACAGACAGACAGAGGGACAGAAACAGAAGGGAGTTGTTAAATCCTCTCGGGGGTCACGGGCACCAGCAAGTACGAAGTACACATTTCACCTGTCGGCATTCAGTTCAATGTCGAGGTGGAGGGGAGGATGTATCTGCGTGTGCAGACTAATCCATACAATGCACACCACGTCTGCCGAGCCATTTCAAACAAAAATGATAGGAGACCGGTACCACAGGGCCAGAAATTTTGTTGATGCTTGACCTACGTAAGCGCAAAGCATGTAGGACTTGAGAGTCCACATGGTGTGGTCAGTCCCACTGAATACCACGTGTCTGTGTTTGCGTAGCTCTCGTCATGTTTGTGCGAGCGTAGATTTTGCGTTCTTGACGTAACAGTTTTCCAATGTTAAGGCAATACTTGCATAATTTATAAAACGATGCAAAAGGAAGAAAACGAAAAGGATATTACCATAAATATGTGAAAAGTTAACACACACACAAACAACCCTAGCCTCCCCTCAATATTCAATGTAATGCACAAACAGGACCAGAAACTCTCCTTGGAATCGTCCAAGAACCTGTCATGAAAACTCCCACGAAAAACGAGTGTCAGCAGTTTCTCGTCTCCCTGAGTCGACCTGCTCTTCTTTCTTCCAATGCCTTTCACCACAACATGGGAATACCCTCTGACCGAACAGCATCAACTACGTGACCGAAGACATGAAGCCACCATCAGTTACCAAAGCAAGACTGAAAACATCGTGCCAAGACCGCATTCTTTGGATGTGCTTTTCGTGTGCACTTCACCCTGGAGCTTTCTTTTCTGCGCTTCTCCCCCTCCCCCCTCCCCTCCCTCCGCTTTTTTCCCTCCCTCTTTCTCTCTTCGGCCGTCGGTCTCTTGCGTTGCGGATCAACGATAAAAAGATTGCTTTCTTCTAATGGACAGTTCTCTCCAGCTTCTCCGTGTCTCCTTTTCAATCTTTTCTCTCTCTCTAGGAGATGGTTATTTTCTTTGTTCCCCTTGCCTCTCCTCTCTCTCTTTTGGACTTATTCCTTATTCCCCAGCTTTCTCATCCTCCTTCCTCTCTCTCGAAGTGCCCCCCCCCCTCCCCCCTCTCTCTCTCTCTCTTCTCTCTCTCACCCCTCTCTGTCAATCAGCTCAATGAAGACCAGAAGAGGACACACACTCATCCCAATTACATTTCCGGTTCCAGAGCCACTTTCCAGCAGGAAAAGCTTTCGTGTGGCAGTCACCAACAGGGAAATAGAGAAAGTGTGGCCGAGTGCTAAGGGGTACCTACCCTCCTACCAAGACACTGTCCAGAGGAAGGAACACAGATACCAAGACGTTCACGCGTCGCCAATTAGCACCATCCCTACGTCCAGGCAAGACACTTAACAGAACTACCGAGGACGAAAAAAAGGAAAAACAACGCGAAGAAATAAAACCAACATAGACTAGGGTAGATAAGAGGAAATCAACCCACACGAAACAAACATTACAGCGGTGTAAGCACTGTGTTTTGTCAAACGGTCTTCGGTGTACTGAGTACAGGTTAAAGATCACGTTGCCTTTTACGGTTGTAAGGACCACTAGTGAATTCATGTTGCTCTCTCTCTCTCTCTCTCTCTCTCTCTCTCTCTCTTCAACATGGATTCAAGACACACACAGCACACCATAATTACAGTCCTGGGAGGCAATGACAGTTAGGAGGAGGAATTTTGTTTAATGTCCCGTCACACATATCGGTGATTGAAGACCAACGACAGTTAGCGATCACACGTGTCACACTAAGTAACAATGTCCATCCTCGTACATTTGCAACACCAGTCTGATTCCTGACATGGACAACAGTTGATAATCGACACAACAGTTGCTGGGTTTGATGTCAGCGGTGTAAAAAGTTACCTGGCTACATTGGCAGACAGCTTAGTGCAGAGACAGCTGAGAGACATTTACAGAAATATCTATGAGAAAAAAAAATCGTTCTCCGCACTTCAGACAGTACAGATTGTTTTACACACACGAATCAGACGACATAGTCCTTGAGTATTCTTGCGGCTTGAACTCAGATGAGAATGATACGAGATCTATTTGCGAAACAAGAGTAAAAGAGCGTGTTATCTGAAGGACGTCCAAAACCAGCCAGCCTCCAAAGAGAAAGCGGATTCACATATGGTAGTAGTAGTAGTAGGCCTCCTTTGGTCATGGCTGACCATGGATAAAGTATATCCGACCTAATGTCTAATTGGGCTGTCTGCTTTGACCAAGCAGCGTCGCCTGTGACTGTAGAGACCGATGCGAGAGAGACAGTCTCTGTCGCGAATCAGACAACATAGTGGAGACTTTAGCATAAAGCAGATCGACAGTTGCGAGCTCCTCGCGGCCTGATCCTCTATTAGCTGGAATGACTGACAGTGTCTGCTGACGTGACATGACACGGACACACCCTTTTTGAGATTATTTTATTGATAAACATATTTCCTACACGGCTGTACGTATTATGATATACTGACGCAGTTTTTCATGTTAATGAATAACCCGCGTCGTATTCTTTGTTCTCGCCACAAAGTGAAATGGGTTATGAAAGCCTGATGAAAGCCTTATTCTCAAGGCCTGACTAAGCGCTGGGTTACGCTGCTGGTCAGGCATCTGCTTGGCAGATGTGGTGTAGCGTATATGGATTTGTCCGAACGCAGTGACGCCTCCTTGAGCTACTGAAACTGATGACAACTTACTTCTTTAAGTGAAAATATCTAGATCTGCATGCACGCACGTGCCCACGTACCCACTGGAGAGAAGTGCAAAAAGCAGGCCAGAGCAAGCGGTCCACGTGACAAGGACTTGTTTGAAGTAAGATCGAATACTCCACGAACGCTGAACGATTGTCCACATCTCCACGTCTCCCTGAGGGGGTTGGGTCCTTCACTTCGAGTTCACTTCACACACGAGACACAGAAATAGCCGGACTCGACCAAACAACATCAAAGACTCCAAGGTCCCTGCGAACGCACGCGCACACACACACACACACACACACACACACAAGAAAGTAAAATTTCCAAAATGATACAGATTTTCAGTTGTTTTTCTCGGCTGACAGAAGGCACTACTGCTTCTACGTCATCTATGAGATTGTTTCTATTCTCATTTCATAAAAGAGATGAATTTCAAGTTCCTTGTTTTATGCATGTTGCCGCATTTTAACAATTGTGGTGGAGATTGTATGCAAGTACAGTTCAGGTATTTGTTTCTGATTTCGGAGTACAAGCATAGATCATGTGTTCTTCATCTTCAGTGACTTCACATACGCTGCAAAGTTATCATGATTATTGATAAAAATTATTTAAATGCACGTCCTTTCAAAGGTAATGGTCCCAATCGTAAAATCAAAATGCTGTGTTTGAAACGTTTTATGTTCACAAAATAAAACTCACTTTCAAAAGTAAATTTAAATGCTTAATAGTAACTACACATATCTTTCTGTAGTACAGAGCTTTCATATTCTTGGCGATAAATATCTGTTAAAGCTTTTTTAAACAACGAAATAAATGATTTTTCTCAACCAACCTTTTGTTGCAGCCAGACGTATCCAAACTCTAGTCCAAAGAGTATATCTTTTGTGCGAGAGACCCAACACTTTTCACCATTATTGTCTGGGGTAACTAGCATGGTATGTGCCTGCTTTGGAAGACGTCTATTGTCCTTTTTTTTTTTAACACTCTTGGCCAGTATCTGATACATCTGACTGCGCTGTTGACATCCAATCGGTAACGATACACAAACTTGTTTGGTACTTTCCGTGGCACATTTTTGATTGCAAGTGTGTGAATTTCTCTGATAGTTTCCAGTCTTTGTAATCTCCATACTTCTGAAGCGCATAATAGAAAGAGAGTGAGAGAGAGAGAGAGAGAGAGAGTGAGAGAGAGAGAGAACAGTGAACAATGGACAACCATAATGTCATCAGCAGTGAACATTATATTTGCCTTCTTTTACTATGGAATTAAATTAAATCAAATGGTAACAAACGAAAAAGTAAAACAAATGAAGACAAAATTAAAGAATTAAAAACATTCCTGTATAAGTGGTATTCAGCGGTGACAAGCAGGCTCTGCCAAAAAACAAACAAAAAAAAAAAAACACACATTCAAAACCAATCACACACCCACTTTACTTCTATTCCTCTAATTTTCGTTTGAGAAAGTTGTCTGCTTCTGCAATAACCATGGCGAGTGATCGGATATAATCATTTCTACTTGTTTGTAGTTGGCCGACCCAGTCACTGCTTTCTGCTAATGATTATTTACATACTTTACATTTGTCTCGTATATCTTAATAAGTTAATACTCTACAAAGCAAAAGAAAACGTGAAAATATTTTTTCTATACTTTCATCGTTTTTACATACTTGCCGAATACTTCTCGGTTGCGTTCGAGTACCAACCCAACGCTGACAGGCAGAGAGACCCAACGTACTCGTTCGGAAACGAGCCAATGAATTCCTGCGCCAATTCCATGAGACCACTGACAGATATCTCTGGCAGTAAATCACTGTTGAACAGCAAAAACATGTATAATATTCGTTATTTTCCATTTTAAAATGCGATGTTTGCTGAAAGGATACAATCAAACGTTCTTTAAATTCATAAATAAAAAGTTTTTCTTTTACTACGCCATGGTTGTTCCATATGAATCCAAAGCCATTTTCAAACAGCACTGTACATGAAAAAAACACCGATCACGTGGCCAGAGTCGAAGAAGGGGGGAGAGGAGGAGGAGGGGGAGGACGAGGAGGAGGAAGAGGAGGAGGAGAGAGGGAGAGACAGACAGACGGACAGACAGAGACACAGAGAGAGACAGAGAGACAGAGACAGACAATGAGCATGCCAGTACCAGCAGATCAACAATAAGCTGCATTCGGATAGAGATGAAAACACACAGAAAGAGACAGAGATAGATTGACGGCCGGACAGAGGAACAGACTGACAAACAGAGAGAGGGAGACAGGAGAGAATTAGTGCGAATATTTATTCATTTAAAAAAAATAGTTCGCAGCCACTCATGAAAGGGTGTACGTGGACATATAAACACATCACAGCCATAACAAAACGCTATACATGCACGTCAACGGTCATGTCTTACGAAATGACAGAGAGAAAGAGAGACAAACAGACATCAGAGAGAGAGAGCATAGTCGAAAAACGATCACGAGACATACACTGGTTGAAAAGAGGCCCGAAGGAAGTCTTACTTCCGAGACAACAAATAATAACCAGTGTCTGCATTTTTCATTCATTCAGCCCTTGTCCCCCACCTGTCTGATAAGAGAAACGGAGTGTAAATTATTCACAGCAGACATTCTGCTAAACCCAGCACAGGCTGTGTAATCTTCTGTCAACTCGAATTCACCAAAATTGCTGACTCGTGGATTAAGACAGATTTTACATTTCAGTCTCATGTTGGCATTTGGTCGGATCTGTGACTGATCTACAAATTGGAAGAGGTACACACACACACAAACATACCAGCAGGGGATAAAAGAAGTATCCAAACTCAGTTGTAAGGGAAAATTAACGTCATTGATACATGTGTGGGTGAATAAATGAATGTAATTGCTGGATATACTTGCATGTGTGGTTGTCTGGTATATCTGACTTTGTTCCCGTCTGCCAGTCTCTCTATATATCTGTCTATTTATCTGTCTTTTTTTCTTCCTCTCTTCTTTTGTGTATTTTCACATATACAATTTCGTACATTATTAACATTTTTAACTCACTCAGTACGGCCAGTCCTCTCTTCTCCTCTACACAGACCCCTCGGATGTCCAGTGGGTGTCTGAATGACCCAACCTTTAGCTTCCGTCATCAGAATTGTGGTATTCTTTGTCAACATCTGCGTCTTCAGTATAAGAGCCTTCCGCTTGCAATATTTTGATGATGGTAATTGGGGTGAAACGCTGTTAACGTCGTCTCTTTCGCCGTTCGTATGGAAAGAGTTAAAGGATCTCAGTCATTGCAGTACATATGTATGAATGAATAAACTATTAGATATGTGTGTGTGTGTGTGTGTGTGTGTGTGTAGAATACATAAAGCTTACCGGTATGTGAGTGTGAGACACGGAGAGAGAGAGAGAGACAGAGAGACAGAGAGAGAGACAGAGAGAGGTGACTCATAAAATGTGAAAATCTAAGAACTTTCAAGGAAGGCAAGACAAGGCAAGGCAAGAAATTTATTCCATGTACCCCCTGGAGGCATAATTCGATATTCTTAAGATTTATTTTCTTTACTTTTATATTTTGTTATCAGCTGTTCATATTTGTATGATTTATTTTTGAATTTTTATACTCCCCTTTAAGGGAAAAACAAAACACAACACAATGCTCTTGCTAATATGCCAGGGTATTTAAAATCACATATAACATCACATTCAGCTCACAAGTGCAAAGTCAAATGTCCATGTTTAGAAAACTCACATACATATACATTGTTATGGGCACAGAAAAACAGATGAAGAAGGCATGCAGTTGAAAAAAGCGCTCCATAAACTAGTTGCACGCAACTGAGGTGTGAAATACCTCGCAGTCGCTCGATGTGTATGAACTATCTGTCTGTCTGTCTGTCCGTCTGTCTGTCTCTCTGTCTGACGGAGCGTCCGTCCGTCAATCTCTCCCTCTCCCTCGCACACACACACACACACACACACACACACACACCCCGCCTCTGTCCGGCCTTCCCCATCCTTTACCCACCCCCATGCCCCTTCCACCGACACACACACACACACACACACACACACACACACACACACACACAGAGAGAAACACGCACCTACTCGTTTCCCACCCGCCACACACACACACACACACACACACACACACACACACACACACACACACACACACACACATGTGCACTCGCGCCCGCGCACACTCAACAAACAAACAAATCCTAGAAAAACAGAAGATGGCAGACATTTGAAGGTCTTCCCCCCAAAAAAGAAGAAAAAAAAACCCACTACGAGCGTACGTGGAAAACAATGAGATGTTATCGATTTATTGATCTTCACCGCGAGTCCCTTCAACGTTCTCACTCCAAATGGACAAATTAGCACCCCATCCAAGCGCCAACCACACGACCGCTAATGACTGTGGCAACTGGGGCAGCTGGTTTATCAGGGATGGATGGCTGCATTGTCTATCTTTCTGGATGTGTATAGGCCGATTTGTTCGTTTGTTCTCAAACCTTTAAATGTTTATATAGTAGTTTCCTGTTGCAGTACTTTTTGTTCTCAAACCTTTAAATGGTTATATAGTAATCTCCTGTTGTAGTACGCCCCTCGTGTCGGATTTCATTATTTATGTTTAATCTCCGCTCCCTCTTCCTCATGTCTTTCTTTCATTTCATCGCCATCATCACCGTCTTCATCATCGGCATAGTAATATAACTATCATCGGCATAATCATCATCATCATCATTACCATTAACATCGTTGTTTAGGTCCGTCGGTCTTTTTTGTACATACAGTGCTGAAAACCCTGCTTAGTCAGTGCACCACATATGATCAACAAGTGCAGGTTGCACCGAGACAACACTGATTTCTTGATTCGGCGGGGAGTGAGATAAGCCACAAACAAAACAATAAAAGCAAAACAAACAAAAAATGTCCACAACTGCAAAAGCATCACCGAAATAATGTAACCGCGCTTGTGTGTGTGGGTGTGTCGGCGCGCACGTGTATCTATATATATGTACATATATACAATACAGAGAGAGGGGAGAGAGACAGACAGAGACAGAGTGAAAGAGAACGAACTAACGAAAATGTTTTTTTTCTGAACTTTGGCCATGGAGCTCAAATCAAAACCAGGGACTGGGAGGTGGGAGTGGGAGGTGCATGAAACTACTTGTATAGCATCACCCGATATCGATCAGACTATACATGGGTATGACATTTTAATTACGTCTAAGCATCTGGTTTCTCATTTTCATCGCATGAAAAATAATTTTCGTTTCTTGACAATTCGTGTGCTCGTT
>NC_134876.1:94492585-94562585 GCF_041734735.1 Babylonia areolata | reverse complement strand
TAATATAGTCACTTTACTTGATACCTCTGACCATATGTCACGCATCCTATGTATGATAGTCACTTGTATCCGACTACGACCGTCAGAACAGCAAAGGAAGCAACTGCTGCCCTGACTGTCTGGGCTAGAATTTGATTATGGTGGAGAGTGTCTTGCCCAAGCTACACCCCACTCTCTCGGCCAAGAGGGTTTTAGGATAGTCGGCGTTGGGATGGTTCCCAAAGGCCGACTACTCCCCAAGGCTGCAGCACCAAAAGCTGGTGCAATCTTACCTCCTACTTTGAGAGTCATAGTCCTTCACAAAAGCTGTAAATGACTTGACTTTCTATTGAAATGTAGAAACCATTGATCATACAGCTCTCACTTTGCTATTGGCCCAACTGTAAGCTTATGTCAATCTGTGATATAAGTTGAGCACACACACACACACACACACACACACACACACACACACACACACACACACACACGTACATCAAGCAATTCAAGTTATACAGATATCGTCTTATTTGTGACCCATCTCTTCTGAAGTCCCTCCTTCCTCCATCCCCACCATACTTCATTTCTGTTTATTCATGATTTTGCGAGCGCGGTGATTTCATTGAATTTGTTTCAGTCATGGGTAATGTGAGCGGTGTTCAAGGATGAGTAAATGAACATAAGCACAACAACAACTTCCTCTGTTTTTTAACATTGATGCTTCAGGTTTCAGTGTGCCGACCGATCAATATACGCAACAGTACATAAAATAATTAAACAATCATGGTGCAAAGCCATACAAGTGGGGTTTTAATGCATTACTATTTAGACAGTCATACCGTTCTATTTTCACAGCATTCGAGAAACAACAAAAACAATGTTTTTCCAACATCCAAATCTTTATTTTGATTTGTTATTAAAAAAATAAAATAAAATTAAAATTAAAATTAAAAAAACACTACAAAAAACATATTGGTGTATATATAATCTATATATTCATTTATAATTGACGCAGCACGCGAAAACCCGGCTAAAGTCGCATCCAGCGATTCTATGCTGTACACAAAAACAAGTGGTTAGGGTCAAAACAATGAAGATCGGGATTTTTATAGATATCGCATCTTCCA
The DNA here is from genome assembly GCF_041734735.1 of Babylonia areolata. NCBI lineage: Eukaryota > Metazoa > Mollusca > Gastropoda > Neogastropoda > Buccinidae > Babylonia > Babylonia areolata. The sequence continues at coordinate 94,561,479 of NC_134876.1, read as the reverse complement.
AGTCTTATCTTTGCTGTCGGTAAGTATCTTTGCACAAAACAACCTGGAACTGTAGTATTTTCAGTGTTTTCAGGTGCATGAATGTCAAAACCCTGTAGAAAAATACTGCACTCTTTTGCCCAGTTCCAGCTGCATGCTGAAAGCAACGAAGACGGGGAAACTCCGGTACACGAAGTAATAAATGGACATAAGTTGTGAACAGGCATTAATCTTCTCCCCTTGAATTTGATTAATAATTTGGCATCGCGTTATTGTTTAATTTTTGAATTATTAATAAATTATTGAGAGGGCTCAATGATAAATTGTCCGTCAAATGCACGGAAAAATCACTACCTTTGTTGCGGACGAAGTGATTTTTCTGTGTAATTGACTGATAATTTGTCATCGCGTTATTGTTTAATTATTGAATTATTAGTGAATTACAGAGAGGGCCCAAAATTGGTATAGCACCGGGCGAAACCACGCGAAAACGACCGTTGTGCTTATGTAATGTTTAGCAGACACATCACAAGTGAGGGCTGTGTGGGCAGGATTTGAAATTGTGTAGCTGAAACTGTGTATTTGAAACTGGATGTTAAATCCACCCAGTGAGTCAGTGTAAAAGTCTACCAGGTGTTAAAATCACACTGGTCATTGTAACAGTCTACAAGCTACAATATTACAGAAGGACCTGTAGTTTTCCGCAAAATACAATCTGCTACGCAACAATACCCAGATGCACCCTTCCACCGGCTAAGAGGAGACAACCTGACCAAAATCCCCAATCCCACGGCTTTCATACAGTACCAATGGGATGAATGGCTGTTGGGTTAAACAGTCACTAACTGTATGCAGTCTGGCCTTAGGGCGACACCAGGCTGACGGACTCCACACAGATGGACATCCATTACCCTTCCCTGATAAGAGGCTCTGTCAGGGCGACCGAATATTTTCCCTCACCACATAGAACACCCTTCTATAGATACTAACAAAACCCTGTCTCGCGTGCACCTCGGGGATCAGCTGCATAGCACGAGACATAAATTCAGATCCCCCAAACCCCAAAACAGGCGTGGCAAAAGAGGTGGGAAAAGATTGTGCTTAGGTAGCAGAATGACAAAAGCAGAGCAGCTGTCAAAGAAATTCTTTAGAATCGGCAGTTGGAATTGTTCCAGCGCGAGAATGAGAATCTCAACAATTGAGAAATTGGCATATGATTTTGACATTTTATGTCTCCAAGAGACCAGGACAAGTGCAGACAGACCAATACAGTTTGAGAATTTCACAGTCTTTCAAAGGAATGAAGGAAGAGGAGTAGCAATCATACTGAACAAAAACCTAAAAAAACAAAGCTTCCACCATAAATCAAATGATGTAGCAACTCATGTGAACTAGTGGGGGTGCGTCTTGAAAAACCTGACGGAATTCACAAAAGCATCGTGCTCATCAATGCCTATGTTCACCCAGGAACCTGCACAACAAAAGAGGATTGGTGCCTTTTTAGAGGAAATAGAGAACGAATTTGGAGACTCAGTCATTATCTGTGGAGACCTTAATGCAAGATCGAAGTTATGGGACCAGCGGTACACCAACCCACAAGGACTCGCACTTGAAGGAATGATAGGGGAAATTCTTCTTAGCCCATTAACAACCACATCCCCAACTCGCCTTGGAACAAGACCCTCAACAACAGAACCGCGAGCAAATCACCACCACCTGTGTCGTTCGACGGGATTCAGATCGAGAAAACTGAATGCCAACGCTACCTAGGAATACACTTCGACAGGATGTTGACCTTCAGAAAACATACGGAAAACACCGTTCTCAAATGCAAAAAGGGCCTTTCAGTCTTAAAAGCAATGGCAACCAAAGGTATTGAACAACGCCACCTCTTCCTGCTATACCAATCACTCGTCCTCAGTGTGATCGACTACGGACTTGGGCTAACAACACCATCTCAAAGCAACCTCCTAAGATTAGAAAGAGTTCAAAATGAAGCTATGAGGCTGATCCTTGGAACAACAAAAGACACGCCCACAGAAACCATGCGATGCCTGCTTGACTTTCCTTCAGTGCAGGCCAGAAACAAGTTAGGTTACGACCTACTTCAAAGCATTAGAAAACCCTCAAAACCCACTGCATGACGCAGTCAAAGAACCAAAAGGCAGCCGTATAGGACGAGGAAGATCATGGATGGGGCAAGCAGAAGACACAATTCAGCTAGTATGCCGACTACAAGACCTGAAAGAAACAAAAGAATGGGAGAAAAACCCCGAAAACCTCAACCATCTATTCAACAGTCATTTCACCCCCTCTAGGAAGACATTGTCGGGAATGGCCAGAGGGCAAAACTGATGCGGAAGTGAAGCTACTCATAGAAGAAAACAGTAAAGAAGAGGACATCATCATATACACAGATGGCTCAGTCACCAAAGACCAATCCGGTTGGGGATTCACTGCGAAACAAAATGGAAAAACAATTAGGGAAGAGAATGCTGCTTACAAAGTCACAACCTCCAGCCTAACGATGGAAGTTGAAGCTGTGACACATGCCCTCCAGTGGCTATCGTCCATCCATACGCCCGGAAACCAACATGCCATGATTCTAACCGACTCAATGAACCTCATACAGAAAATTGAAAACGGAATGGGAAGCCCAGAGTGGCATAAGGCAATGCGCAACTTTCAGATTAAAAAAACTCACATGGTCATACTGTCCGGGACATGCAGGTGTTAAGGGAAATGAGCGAGCTGACAGACTTGCTGGTAACGCAACACCAACGAGCAGCCTACATCTAGGAAAATCGGAAATCCTCAGAAAAGTCAAAGAATATAAAAAAAGAACAGGTACAAGGCCACCACACCATTGATCGCCTCAAAGAAATAAAAGCAGAGAGAGGGAGCGGCCGTAAGTCTAACATGAAAGGTAGAGCACAATGGTTTGCAAATCAAACAAATATCGGCATCATTTTCAAACCAACATTGCGCAAATTTCTTCAAAACGGAACAGAGTCTCTGTGGGCTTTTCCAAATACAACAGACTGAGCAACACACTAGACGCCACGTTCTTGGCATCAGAGATCTTTTCCCATCCCTCTTGCGGCCAATCAGTGGCAGCCTCTGTGCGTGTGTGTATGTGTGTGTTTGTGTGTATGTGTGGGTCTGTGTGTTTGAGTGCGTTTGTGCTTGCGCGAGGGTGTAAGTGTACACAAGTGTCAGGAGAGTTCTGTGCACGTGCGTATGTGTGTGTGTCTGTGTGAGGGGGGGAGGGGGGAAGAGGGGTAGAGGATGAGGTATGTGTGTGTATGCATGCCTACACTGTGGGAGCAACGGGATATTGGAACGTGCGGGCGTGTATATATATATCTTTGTATATATGTGTGGGGGGTTGGGGTGGGGGTGGGGGGATATGGGCGTATGTGTGTGTGCTTGTACAAGTAAGTGTTCATCTGTGTGTGTGTGTGTGTGTGTGTGTGTGTGTGTGCCGTGGAAGCTAGAAATGAGTGTGTAGAGGAGGGGGTAGAGGAGGTGCAGGGTAATGTGTGTGTGTGTGTGTGTGTGTGTTGGGGCTCATGTACGTTTATGTGTATTTGACTGTGCTTTCATATCTGTGAAACTGCATGTTTGGTGCATATCTGTTGTGCATGTGTGGGTGTATGTGTGAATGTTTGTCTTCATGTTTTACATTTATTTGTTTATTTATCATCATTGTTGTCTTATTTATTTATTTATTATTATTATTATTACTACTACCTTTATATATTATAATTATTATTTATTTATGTATTTATTTATTTATTTACTTATTTATGTACGCTTATAGTTGACTTCATCAAGTTTTTGCGCCTTATACATATTATTAGTAGTGGTAGTAGTAGTTTTTTTGTTGTTGTTGTTTTTTTATCTACTATTTATTCACCTTTTTTTTCTTTTTTCTTTTTTTCTCTCTCAAGGCCTGACAGCGCGTTGGGTTACGCTGCTGGTCAGGCATCTGCTTGGCAGATGTGGTGTAGCGTATATGGATTTGTCCGAACGCAGTGACGCCTCCTTGAGCTACTGAAAACTGAAACTGAAACCCTAGACCTTCTGAATCAAGATAGCGTATGAATGAAGTCAGTCTTCAACGGTTTTACTGGCTACCCTCTGTAAGTTGCTACTTACATCGATTCTTCGAATTTAGCCAGGTTTCCGACTCAAATTCGAATTTATTATTATTATTATTGAAAGTTCAGGCTTCCTGTGGTATGTTTTAATTGATGTTGTTTCATTCTGTGGTGTGTGTGACTCACAAAAATTAATCGAAGGACCTATGTGTTCATAAAATCCATGCAATATGAAGTGAACAAATATGGAGTCTTCGAAAATATCATCGGCTAAGCGGCTCGCAGCAGTTCTCAACGAATCCCAACAGTTAGCTTGTGAAGTGAAAGCATGACCTGTACCACACATGAACTGTGACTCTGTCTGGGAATAGGCATCTTGACACTTTCCTCGTTTGGCTACAAATAGCTACGAAAGTAGGTTACCCTTCACGCACTGGCGGCATCACTGTAACTGCAGATCTAAATGTTGTCTTTCCTTTGAGCATCACTTGATTTTCAAACAATCAGTGTGTTGTTTATAGATTTAGCACTGAACATGCAATTTGTCACAGTAAAACAGATGACCTTAACCGGCAAACCCTTTAACTTAAAATGTTTTGAAGACAAATATAAAAGTTGTAGCCAAAGACAACTGAATGGAAATATGTGTTGCACGCATGTACTGTGATTCTATCTGAACATTTTAAGGCACATAGATCTACCAGCACTTTCTTCAACTGGCTAAATGTAGTCTTGAAATTAGGTCACTACACGCACTGACTACATAACGGTGACTACTCGTTTATCGCACTACCTGTGACCATTCACACAAGTACTTTGCTGCACTAGATCTGCATTAGCTATATTCATAAACACTCTGATTACCTGGAATCTAACTGAATTTGTGTTGTTTAAAGTCAGTCTGCCTCACGTCAGGAGATTAACTGAATCTGTAATAAGGCCACAGCAAGATGTGATGGCCTTGACCATCAGCAAATCCATAATTAGGCCTGGAAGATATCACTAATGCCTTAACAACAACATATCTTTTATTTGGTTATGGTAACTGCGTATAATCATGTTACTGTAACCACCGAAAGCAATATTTTATAATGTGGGAAATACAGCAAGACCGTTCTCGTTTCAAATTATATTTGCTATGGTACTAAAAAGCACCAAAAAAATGAATGTTTAACACAGTCCTCAGAAGTTTAAAAAATTGTAAATCTGCTTTTACCCATCAGCCAAGGTCCTGTTCTTCCAAATTGTGCTCCAGTAACTGATTTTGACTGTAAACGACTGATCCAATAACACACTTAACACACTTACATGATCAGCTATATGGCTGGCTGGCACAATCTCATGACAAAAGTTACAAAAGTTACCAGTCCATTCCCATCACAGCACCAGACCGGTTGCTGCATGCTTGCATCTACCATTAGGACACCAGGCCATATCACAGAAATTGTAAAGGAGATCTGTCTGATTTATGGTGGGGTTGTTGGGCGTTGATTCAGTCATCATCCCTGATGTCTCTCACGAGACATAAAATGGCAATGGAAGAGGACGGATGATGAGAGTTTGGGGTTAAGGGTGGGGTACGGTTTCTTGAGATGAAAACCCCACATGCATGTCATCGGATGTGTGGTTACAAGAGTTACAAAGTACATAATGTGCACTCTATAAAGCCAAATAAACAATTTTGATAGTTTCAGCATGACTGTAAAAATCAAACATCAAGCTGGTATCACAAAGTTACTGGAAAACCCTTCTCGACTGGTTGGGTTGCCTCTTTCCAACTTGGCAATGTTTAGTCTTTGTGATAATCCCTGCCATATGTACACAGTGACGTGCACTTTAAGTTGGTCTAGCAGCATTTGCACCTTTCTGTGGACACAACTGTGCAGGAGCAGTGAATCAGTTCCCATCAAGTTTCTTGAGCTTTTGCAGAATGGTCCACAAAGGTCTTTTCCTGTCTTTTAGGCAATCCCCACCGTTCTACCTCCAGATGTAAGCACTCTCTCGGATAAACTGCTCTCTGTGTGTACCGTTCAAGAGCTGCTGACGTGGGTGGAGTATTTTCCTCAAGTTTTCTTTTCTTTAGCAAGGAGAGGCTGTCTGACCATGCTGACGACACGCAGATTGCTCAGACAATCAAACAACAAGGCAACAAACTGCTCAACGATGTACTCAGGGACTTAGACTGGTTATCCACTACCATCAGGAAAGCATTAGTAGTTTGCTCACACAGTTTTCGTGTTCCATGCTTTTCTTTCGCTTCTGCCAACATGCAATGCCATGATTTATTCGCGATTCCTGCTGAACAACAACAAAATTAAAAGTGACAAAGGGAAATGAGGGGGCTAGTTAACAGTACTGATATGAATCTGATACAAGTTATATTTTCTATCAGCATCTGATACTAGTGTTTTTCGAAGCCTTGTTGTTTGTTTGTTTTACACTTTACTATGAAAACACGTGCGCGCCAGAACAAACACACACTTGACCATCACTCACACAAACATATACACACAAACGTTCATAAACTGCACACGTACACGTGGACACACACATACACACGGGCACACACGCGCACATACGCACACGTACACATGCCAGCATGCACAAAACACACCAACGCGCACACATATGTACTTGCGTGCACACACACACGCACGCACGCACTCTTACTCCCTCAACCACTTTCACACAGGATCTCTTTCCTTGTAAAGAGGATGGAGCTGTTGGTAATGCTGCATGCAAACGACATGATCGTCACTTCAGTTGTAACATTCAGTAGATTTGCGCTTCAGGCCATAGAGACTAATCATTGAGTCTATGTTCCAGGCTGACTTCACGTCAGCTGATTATGTGGCAATACACCTTATGACTGCAGTTAATAAACGTTAGTTTGATCTGGATCTACACCGAAGTTCCAAAGATTCATGCATCAGATTATGGGCGTGAAATATTTGAACATTCACTGTCGCCGTCGGCTCTCTTGTGGCTGTATGACGTCACTCCTCCACTTGCAATACTTGTCTTCGTTTGATTAGCACAGAGAGACAATACGAATTTTCCTGTGCCTTTTTCATATGGAAATTAAAAGTTTATTCGGTTTTGAATCTTTTTACACCAAGAACATATTCAGGATAATTCTTGTTTTTTAAGTCACAGGCACACAAATATGTGTTGTTGTTTTTTTGCAAGAGCCGATTTCTCCATTTCTACTCCTCAGGCACACGAACTTAGAAAAAAAATCATAGAAAAAGAAATATGAGAGATAGATCCGTTCTGTTTCTTCTATCTTAATCTTTGATTTTTAAACTTTTAGAAGGTATACAAAAGTAAAAAATGATAAATTGCGACTTTAGCCGAGTTTTCGCGTGCTGCGTCACTTATATCCATCGTCATCAAATACCAATTCCTAATTTGTTTTGTATAGAACCACAACAACCAAACCCTAATTCTAAATCATTCTTGTGTAAACGTTGACCATTATGTATACATTTTAAATAGTTCCTGATTATTCCCATCAACACCAGTTAATAAGTCATTGGCTAAACAAAGCGAAAACAGAAACCGATTAGTCCACACATGAGGGGAAGTTTCGCTAGATTTGTTTTCGGTTTTCCTCAAACTGTTTCAACATTCCGCAATCTTCATCTGTTTTCTTAGACGCCGTTTGATTATGGATCCTCTGCGCGCCATCTTGCCCAGGCTGGTGTGGGACTTGGAGAGCAGGCGCTGAATGGTGTAGACCAGCTCACTGAGAAGCACGTGTGCTTTCCATTGGTCTAGCGCTGACTTCTTGAAGGTCAGGGTGAAGGTCAGCGTGTTGTGACAGAGCAGGTGTCGGACGGTCAGGTTGGTCTCCAGATCCAGGGGCAGAACAACCGCTTCGTCCGCCGCCGTGAAACTCAGCGCTTGTTTCGACTTGAACTTCTTGGCAGACACAGCCTCCGCAGAGTGTAGTCCGTTATCGGTGGTGGTGGTCTCTGGTCCGCTGATCTGATCGATGGTGGTGCCGTGAACGGTGGAGGCGAGGACGGAGCTGAGGGTGTCTGAGAGGGGGTCCATCAGGGACAAGGGGACCTCACCGTGCTGGATGTCCGTCAGGATGCTGTGGTTGTTGGCCAGCACAAAGCTCTGCAGGGTCCTCCCCGTCCCGTCCGTCCCCAAGTCTGCCAGCAGGGGCAGCTCGCTGCAATAGTTGGCAGTGTCCTTGCTGACGTCATCATGCAGTCTGCGCAGGTCCAGAGGGAAGAGGACGGGGATGGTTCTCTGTCCAGTCAGTGTGTGTAGCAGCATCTGTGTACAACAGTGTCGTCATCATACATATACCTGAAATAGAATGCATAGAGCATCATCTGAGCACATCAGTATCGTCATCAAACACACGTGAAATAGAATGCGTAGAGCATCATCTGTACACATCATCGTCAACAGAATGTGTGCATCGGTACCTGATACATCGCCATCATACACAATTGAAATAATGTGTGCAGCATCCACTGATATAGAAATCAATGGCATTCTTGAAACAGACAAGTGGGATATCATCTAGTATACATCGTGATGCAGTGACTCCAGACAGTGTCTTCGCATGAGACGTAATCCCCACCAAAAAATCCAAAAATTGATTAGGTAATGACTGAATTTCCCGTAGTTTGTTTTCTTTTCTTTTTAAACACCCTAGAAATGAGTTTTGCTTGTTGACTGTTTTTGGATGCTTTTGCCATTTTCTGTAAAAAATAAATAAATAAATAAATAAATAAAATAAATTATTTTGATAGCAATATGACTAATTTTTTTTGTGTAGTAACAACCATGGCATATTCAAGGTTTAGATGTTTGAATTGTGAATAATTCTTCTTCTTTTTTCTTTTTCTTTTTTAAGGAAATTTTCTTCATTCGGATGCGTGAAACTATGTGTATGTCAAATTTTCTTCTCTTTTTTATCGTTTTTTTCCCTTTCGTTTTCAAGTACATTGCGCTCGTGATATATTCAGCCCTGTGGAAGGACTGCACCATCAACGGGAAGGGTAAACCCCCCACCTGGCCAGCCAGCCCAGATGCCCCACCTGATAGCAGGAAGTGACGACCCCAAACAGGGTGATGTCGTGAACCATCATGAAAGTCTTCACTCGGCGCACCACGTTTGGGGACACCGTCACCTTCACACTGTCCGTCTCGCTCACTCCGTGGTGGCTGGAGGAAAAGAGATAAATCACACACACACACACTCTCCGCATAACAATGATCATAATGATAATAATAATAATAACATATTGTTGGCGCAAACTCCCCTTATAATGGGCTCTAGGCGCCTCACAAGAGACAATACAATAGTGCATTATACCGTACAAGACCACATACAACTGGAAAAAGGTACAAATACACCCTGCACACACACACACAGCAAACACCAACCCACAAGCACACACAACACAGGAATATTTCAATGGAGGGGGGATACAAGGGTAGTGTAGAGGGTGTGAGGAGGCAGACAAAGGACTAAGCTTCGTCACTTCCAAAGGCGTTACGCCATATTACAAATTCGTGGGGCTGACAAAAACCTAGAAAGGACAGCCTCGATTTTCACAAGGAAAAACAAAATCATGGTAATGAGAAAATCACTCAAAATAATATTCAAACAATGTCAGAAATGACCACATCTGAATTTTCATTCATTCATCTTTACAGCCACATTTCTAAGCAAAGCTTTCCTCGCTTATTGACTAATTTGCGTTATTGTGTTAAAAAGTTCTTGTAACGAGATCCCCCACTGTGGAAATCGGGCTGATCTTTCCATAACAGAAAATTACCACCACGGTGCAGCACTGCCTATTTTTTGTCTCCCCTCCACACCCCTTGTTTCCTACCTGTTTTTCTTTCCTACCTTTTGCCTGAAGTCAAAGAAGTGGAACCCACGTTGACCGCCGACAGTTTGGTAGCCCAGTAGTTCAAGACGTCAGTGCCGACCTGTCCACTCATCTTCTCCAGTTTCCTTGTCCATTCCAGCTGCGGAGACACCGGCTCTGGAGCCTGAGGCACTCTGGCAATTGTCATGGAACCTGGGGATTCCAGACACCGCCTCACGTCCTCCGCGAACTGCGTGGCGTTCAGACGATTGAAGACAATCTGGATTGGGGAGAGTTGGGGAACTATTGATTAGCTGGTTGGTTGGCTGGTTGGTTAGATCGTTAGTTGATTGGTTGGCTGAGTGATTGACAGGTTGTTTAGTTGGCTGATAAAACTGAATGACTGATTCCCTGATTAGTTGGCAGCTTTCATATCATTGACCAAACAGATTAAGTTATGAAGGTTATGAAGTCAACACTGTGTTGCTAATGAAGTACGTAGCCTCAAACCTAAAATGGACCTCCATAGCAGCATCAGCATCAGCACCATCCACGTTCATCAACAATACGATAATTGTATATGAAAAAAAAATGTCACACGTTCTGTGGTAGTTCATGCCCTGCTCTCATGGTGAACTCATGTTTCGATCCTCTCCAGTTCCATGTATTAGCTGATTCATGGGGGACTTTCGCTGGAGGGACGTGGTGGCGGTCTTCACTCTGGGTGAGACGCTCACTCAGTCTGAGCTATTATTATCAGTAAGGGACTTAGTAGGTGGTGTTAAGTACGTTAAATCAGAGTAGACACTGGTGAACACCACCAAAGTGACTGGGCTGCAGAGCAGGGTTTCCTCTGGTGTGTGGCCTCCTGTCGACCTAACATCGATGGTTCCATGTGACGTTGGGACTGCGACAGACGAAAACGGATGTGGCTGTTTACTGGGAACTCGGAGTGAGCGGCGAGGGAGTGATGCCATTGAAACGGTGCAGATGTCGGGGTAGATAAACACAACAACAAACTTTCACATCACTGAAGCAGTCAAATTAAACAACAATCCAGTTATACATACAAATGTTCGGGAAGAACTCACCTTATGAAGAACCAGTCTCAGAGCTGGCCGAGGATACTCCGTCAGAATAAACCTCACAGGGCCAAGCTGCTGAAGGTCCAGCTTCTCACAACTCTGAGCGTCCACACTCTCTCCGGAAGGGAGGTCACCCTTGATGACTCGCAGGTCTCCACCATGGTATGGCGGCAGAAGAGAGCGGCGAAAGGTGACACCGGAGGACCCCTTGACCTCAGTGAAGGTCATGCGTGCGGAAGGATACAGGGCCATGACGGTGTTCATGGCTGTCTGCAAGTCGCTCCAATCAGCTTGGTGTTTCTGTTGTGTCAGACAGTGAGGCTGACATCAGCATGCCATGAGCTTTAAGGGGTCAATGAGACCACATAACCTTTATCGACTTTACAGATGCATGCAGGTCACCATTGCAGGTATATATGTGTGTATGTATGTATGAATCTGTCTACGATCTATCTATCCATCTCTCCATCTATCCATCGATATAGATGGATGCCCAAATGAATGTCGTTATCAAAAGAAAAAAGTTGCGGATGGAAGAAAGAGAAGCTGCAGCAAAAAAAAAAGAAGAAAAAAAAGAAAAAAGGGAGATAACGAAAACCAATGATCCATAGGCATTCCAACATAAAGATGCAAATTATGATAATAAATCATAAAATGGAATCAGTAAACATCTCCAAACGAAACAAAAACAAGACATGTGAGTTCAGCATTCACCTGCAGTGTAGTGTCCACGACAATGTGAAGCCTTTCTGGCTGTGGGTGGGTGCTGTACAGCTTCAACAGCTGGCTTTCAAAGGCAGACACTTCAGAGGAAGAGTCGTCTTCTTCGGTGATTTCCTGAATCTTGGGTGTGCTTCCTTCTTCCTCTGTTTCCGCTGTATCTTCTGTTTCGGCGTTTAAAAAATTGTGAAGTTTTGAGCTGCATGTAATTTTAGTGTTGTTGCTAAGACAGAAAAGAATATTTCTTAAAAGGCCCTATTTATCAATGACAACGAAGTAAGAAATAAATCAACAAGATACATAGGTTTACAGGTAATGAAGCAGTCAATAAGAGAGAGACAGAGAATGAGAGACAAACAGACACAGACAAACAGAGACGGAGAGAGAAACAGATACAGAGAAGGAGACAGTGACAGAAAGAGGCAGCAAAATAAACAGGGAAATGTGGAAAAACAAAGAAAGAGACAGAGAAAGACAGAAAGAAAGAGAGTGAGAGGATCACTAGCCATGTGGATGTAGGTATTATGTAACATTAATCTGTGAGTCCACGGCAGCTTTCACTTTTAGAAGTATCATTCATTCCATTTTGACGTTTCACACAAACCAAAGGTTGGCTATCAAGGCCTAATCAGAACGTCGGTTTTATGCGAAGACATACATATGCTCCCTTTCTTTCCCCAGCAAATGTGGTGGTGCAATGTATATGGATCAGTCTGTCCTGAAACTGAAACTGAGGAGGAACGTGATAAGAACCATCTCTCTCTCACCTTCAGGAGCGTCATTGATGGCCTCAGCCACAGACAGCACGGTGGGGTGTCCGGTCAGGAGCTCCACGGCCGACAGACGTTTGGAGGTGTCCCTGTGGATGTGGGTGATAATGGTCATGGCGCCCACAGAGTCTATGCCCAGTTCCAGCAGGCTGATCTCCTGGGTCACGCTGCTCAGCTCCACGCCCAGCACTTGGGACACCAGGATCTGCACGTACCGCTCGTAGATGGCCATACGTTCCTCTGGACCGCAGTTCTTGGCCGTTTGTACCTGTACGGGGAGAGGACGAAGTGTGTGGGTGCGTGTTCTTGTGTCTGCATTTCTCTCTCTCTCCCCCTCTCTGTGTTGCTCTTTTTCTCTCTCTTTCCCTTTGTGATGAACTGCCTTTCGTATTGCGTGGTGTATGCAATACACACACACACACACACACACACACACACACACACACACACACATATATATATATATATATATATATATATTGGTAGGATGAAAACAAACCTAATGCACTTTTTTCCGCTCAATAAATAAGTCCATTCATTCATTCAATTATTTATTCTCTCTCGTTCTCCCCTTCTGTCTCTTTCCCTTTTCCACTTCTTTTTCTTCTTCTTCTTCTTCTACTTCTTTTTCTGTCTTCTCTTGTTGACGGATATTTGCCCAGCCGCTCACCACCTGCAGAAGGTCATCCTCTGCCTGCTGCGCTGTGTATGTCAGGATGGGCTTCATACGGGAGATGATGCGCGCGCTGCCCTCCCTGTGCATCCTCTGGGACAGTCGTTGCTTGTCCAGCTTCACCGGCACGCACTGCGCCCAGTTCAGCATCAATATCGGCGTCAGCACGTTCTGGATCTGAGGAAAGACAGACGATACAGAACTGGCACCACACTGTGGACAGTGCTGAACAGACGAGTGAATATAATCAACAGCAACGACAAAATCTTCTTTTGATAGAAACTCACAGCTAAAACTACAAAGCAATGTTTCCTCGTGGACAATTCATCACGTTCACACCAAAACTGTCTGCTCTGACAAATGCGCAAACCGTAACGAGGGGTCACATGAATTAAAGTTCTTGCCATGCCTTGATGTAAAATGATACGTTCTTATGGAAACGTCAATGCGATTTGTGTTGTATTTTTTTGTGTTGTGTCATATTGTTATTGTACTGCTTTGTACTGTTGCGCTGTGTTGTGTTGTGTTGTGTTGTGTTGTGTTGTGGTATGTGTATACACACACACATACGAGCGCATACTGAATGTCTCTAAGTGAAATCGCACGCAGGAATTATTGTTCCCATACGCTGGCACGCGCATCTGCACGGTAGATAATATACCCACCTCTTCCACAGACATCAACAGAAATCCCCGAGATTCCAACATCTCCCTGGCCGTATCGTTACCGCTGAGGATGCCAATGTCAAGGACGCCCCAGTTGATGCTCTGAGCCGCCAGTCCCAGCTGCCGACGGTAGTGAGCGAGTCCGTCCATAAAGGCGTTGCCTGCAGCGTAATTGGCTTGGCCTGCGTTGCCCACGACTGAGGCGATGGAGGAGTGCATGACAAAATAATCCAGGTTGAGGTTTTGGGTGAGGGTGTGCAGGTTCCAGGTGCCGCGAACCTGGACAGAGATTCGTATGCTTACGAAGTGTGCTGTTCACAACAACAGCGTAACTGATATATCTGTAACTGCACCTGTTTCTGATGCATCTGTTTCTGTATTTTTATGTATCTATCGAATCATTTTTTGTCTGCCTGGTAGTGGTTGGTTGACAGGGTGTATAGATGTGCATAAAGCACATTATTCATTGATTTTTTTAAAATTTTCTTATTTATCTATTTATTTGTTTTTCTATTGTATCAGATTATTGGGCTATATGGTTAACTGGTTTGTTTGTTGTTTTATTTACACTTCTTTCTTTCTTTTTTCCTCTCTTCCTTCCTTACTTGCTTTCTTCGTTCAGTTCTTTATTTCTTAATTTTCAGCACCCTTTTCTTTTCTCCATTCCAACTAGTTTCTTCCTTTGTTCAACCATTTTTCCTTCTCTGATCTATTCACAAGAGGTGGGTTTTTTTACGCATTTCTTGCGATCAGTTGCATACTTTCTTTCAATCTTTTCTATTTCTCTCTTTCATTCGCTCTATCTTTTCTTTTGTTTATTGTTTTCTTTTCTTTCATCCTCCCTTTTTGTTGTTTACTCTTCCATGTTTCTGTTTCTTTATTCGTTGTCTCTCTCTTTATCAGTCTGAAGGATCTGCTGTTTTCTTCCACCTCTAATGTATTTTGCAAACACAAAGACACTAACCTTTGGAGAGAGAGCAGAATCGAACCCCGGCACATCCATGGACAGGAAAGACCTGTCCGCCGTCACCGCTGCCCCAAAGAAAATCCCCTTCAATGCCACTCCTGGGAAAGCCTCCTGAGTGAGAGAGAAAAGTATCCACCCGTAACATCCACCCTAAAGGACGTGTAACTGTACAGACTTTCCTAAAAATAATTATTTACCATGTTCAAGGGTTGGGGATTAGATAAAGTCGACGTCAACGCTGCTCCAGTTTCAGTTTCAAATATGCTTATAAAATGTCAAAAGTATTAAATTTTTACGTGAATGTTTCTGCACAAGCATATCGTCACGACTTTGGACGCGTAAGTGCATACCAACTAACAAAATCAGTAATTTGTTTCATGTTTTATTTTCTTTACAACCAGCTCCTTTTCTCTTTCTACCTCTACTTTATTTCATCCTCTCTTCTTGTCTTTCCACACTCTCTCTAACTCATCCCAAGTTGCGGTTTCGTGAGTACACAATCCCAGGTGTAGATCCAATGATACACCCCATATCTTAAGCAACACTGTGCTTGTGCAAGTTCAGTTCTTCCTTACTCCATGTAAATAAACGAGCGATTCACCGCAACACACCTCCATCTGCTTAAAGACGGCAGTCAAGGAGTGAAGGGAAGTGACGTCCCCTTGGAAGGCAGTCACGTGACACTGATGGCGGGCGGATAGAGCCGCCATGTTGTTGAGCTGTTGCTGAGAGGGGGAGCGGCGGTTGAGGATGGCGATGTGACCGGCGTGCTTCTCGGCCAGGTACTCCACGCAGATCCAGCCCAGACCGCTCAGTCCCCCCACCACCAGGTACACACCGTCCTGTGGACATGGGACATCGAGTGGACACACACACAAACATACACTCACATACACTCACACACACACACACACACACACACACACACACACACACACACACACACACACACCGGCACCGACACACACACACACACACACACAGAATTTGTTAACAGACAAAATAGTCGGTCACCAGACGCAGCGATCCATAACTCATTAACAGACATAACAATCGGTCACTATGGAAAGCAACAACTGACTGGTAAAAACAGACAATACAGTGACTCCCCAGACAAAATGCATGCTCCATCAACAGACACACTAGTCGGTCACCACACCAAACAATCAATGTCTCTTCAACAGTCAAGTCACCAGACTGACCTTACGGAACAGCTGGTCCTTGCTGACTTGCACCTGCAGACTGGTCATCTGTGACGTCTGGAACCGAAGCAGGTCTGCCATGTCCAACACTGCCCCAGACTCTGTGACACGTCAAGAGGGATGAGGGTGAGCGTGGACTAAGGGAAGGAGGGTGGTATGGAGTCTTGTTCATGTCTCACTCTCCACTGGCTTATTTTTCATTTCATCTTTTTATTTTTTTATTTTTTTATTTTACGGCAGACAGTTATGTGCCTATCTACTGAGACTGAATTTTGTGACCAGCCACCAAGCATAGTGATTAACTTGAGAATGTGATCACTGGGACATTGTGGGTTTGAACCCTTGTCGCTGGCCTGGATACCATTGTGGGATTCTTTGCTCCTGTCAAGCTCTTGGGCACATTTCACAGTGTGCTATGGGCCCAACTGAAGTAGACTGGAACCGTGCAGTTGAGTGTCTTCTACTGCTTTATTTGTTCTGATCAACACTGCAGGTGTCTGTAACTCTCGGGCCTGGACTCACCATCACAGAATTTGTCGGGTACAGTTATGTCAGGTAGCATGCAGTCTGAGCGGATATCTAGCAAAAGCATTCATGCCGCTATTGCAACTGACTTACTGTAGTAAGTACTACCACTAGTACTACTGCTACTACAACCACAACCGTCACCAGCACCAACATCTCAGCAACTACTATAACCACTGCCACCACCACCACTACTCATCATCACTATCAATGCTACTACTTATCAATGGTTTACATTATTACGTTTCTGTTGCCTGTATTATCATGAGAACTACCACCACCACCAATATCACTACTATCACACTTGCTGGTACTTCTACCACTTATACTACCTCCACCACCACCACAACCACGATTACTACCACCTTACCTTTGTGTTCTACCTGTGCAGGTGATGCAGATGAGACATCATGGTGCAGATATGTCATGATGCTGGACATGGCCCTGCTCCTCTCCCTCAGCCACTCACCCACCCGGGGTACCTGCCTCTTCAATGCGCTCGGGTGGAAGAGAAGCTGGGTATCCACCACTACCAGGTCAACGTCCTCCGCAAAGTAGCAGGCGCATGTTAAAGCGTCTGACTGGAGGAGACTGGAGCACGTGATCAATGTCTTGGCCTTGTTCCAGCTGCCAACACGAGGAAATATACATGAAGCAAAGGTCTGTTTACTTGTGTTGTCAAGTTCAATTACATGTTCTGCATTGTGTATAGTGTTATGCAAACCTATCTTAACAAAATCATTACGCCGTAAACAGAGGAATTGCAATTGTACATGCCAATATGTTTTCATGATATTAACCTTTAAGTGTTCTTATAACACTGACTATGTCTGGTCTTAATCAGTACGCTCTCTCTCTCTCTCTCTCACACACACACTCTCTCTTTCCATCTCTTTCTTTCTCTCTCTCTCTCTCTCTCAGTTTCTCTCTTTGTGTCTCTTTCTCTCTCGCTGTCCTAAACGTTCATCAAAAAAATGCAAGCAGATAAAAACATAAACATAGAAATTAGGAAAAGCACACATGAAAATATTAAGAAAATTTTTTAATGGTTTAGATCGGAGAGATACGTCTCTTTTAATACGCCATATTATTGCGATGTTGTTGTTGTTTTTTCTCTCCTGGTTACGTCTCATGACTTATGAGTTCTTCAATAACCTCCCAAGCAAATCAGGTTTCAAAACTGCCCCGCACAAACTTTTTTTTTTTAAAGAAGAAAAAAAAAACATGAAAAGAAAAGAGAAAATTCCCACCAGGCAATGAGGGAAGACACGAGATTGCCATCCAGAAGGACAAGGGAAATTACTGTTTCATCCAGAGAAGTCCTCAGCACGTGCAGCTGGTCTACCATGACAACGGTGATGACGTAAGGCACTTTGCCATTGCGTCGGCCCCTGAAGAACTCCTGCAGAGCGTCTGCATAGTGCTGGGTTGAGCTGGAGGCCAGAATGGTCACTGCTGGTGTGTCTACCTGCAGTGTGAGGTCAGAACTGGCACCGACTTCCATAATGCTTTAATCTGTAACTGTGACTGCTTTCAATACACGACAATATCTGATTGACGAATGATTTCATGATCTTCTGTATTTTGTATTTGACCGGAGCAAACACGTATGATCGCGCAAGCACACATCATGCATTGCAATGAAAATATTTGTCAACAATATACACAAGCACATCCACAACACACGCACGCACATACATACACACGCGCACGCACACACACGCACGCACACACACTTTCACATACTCGCATGCGTACACAGTAATTTCTTTCCCCTCCCTCGATTTTTTTCGCTACCCTCGTCTGATATCACTTGAAAAGATGTTAAAATAAAGAACGCGCGCGCACACACACACACACACACACACACAGACACACACACACACAGACACACACACACACACACACACACACACACACACACACACGTAAACGACAAGAAGACGAAGTTTTCACCTTTCTGTGCAGTTCAAAGAGCAGAAGCAGTTTGGTCAGATCCCCCGGTTGGTACCCAGGAAGGAGAGACGTGGGTAAGGTGACGGACGATGGCACAGACACCTGCGTTCCCAAAGCAATGGGATAACAGGCCACCACTTCAGCACCCACATCCTTCCCAGTTCGGTACTGGGCTTCGCGATTCGGCTGCTGACTTTTTCCCGTTTGATCTAGTGGAATTCTCGTTTTGAAGCGACGGCGTTTGGGTTTTCCCGTTTTGTGTTTCCATCTTTTGAAATTTTCCTTTCTGTGCCGACGATTTCCTAATTTTGCCAGCCTGAGAAACAGAATCCTGGGTCTTATCTCTTTGGTTTGTCATCTTCTGAATGCTGCCGAGAACCTCCACTGCAAACACCGGAAAGCCACTCGTTTTGCTGGCATTGTGCTGGTCCAGGCATTCATACGGCAGCTGAAATGCATGGTATGCATGGTTAATTCGATCAGTCTGTGGTGTTGTGAATAGCCTTTGCGAGAACTACCCCAAGCCCCACAGCAATTACAATACTTCAACAGTTGTAATCGGCAGTTCAGATAATTTCAATCTGTAAAATTGTACAAGCAGATCACCTCTCTCTCTCTCTCTCTCTCTCTCTCCCTCTCTCTCTTACACACACACACACACACACACACACACACACACACACACACATATATATATATATATATATATATATATATATATATACATATACATACATACACACACATAAATTATGTATATATATATACATATATATATAGATATAGATATATATAGATATCCCTCCACAACCTGATGCAAAAAAGACGTGAAATTTTCAGCAAAGACAGGGCGTCCCCTGACTCATGCCCACTTTACCTTCAAGTTCAGCAACGAAGGACTTTGAAGAGCGAACGCCTGTGCTTGAAGGTGCGTCACTTCCTGAGCTTCTCTTCGGCCGGAACTAGAAGTGACGTCACGCAGGACGGCGTTCGGCGTAACGACAGCGGAGGCCTCTTTGGAAATCAGGATGGCTGGTTCCTTCGGACTGAGGCTGTTGGCACGAAACATGGGAAGGGAGGTTGAGGAGTCCACATGACATATCTGGTTGACGTAGACGCCGTCCGGGTTCACCAACAACTGGAACAAGGTGAGTGTTTCTATTACTAGTCATCAGTTTCCGTGCTTCAGTTAGTCATCGGTTGTCGTGTTTTAGTTTGTCATCCGTTGACGTGTTTTAGTTTGTCATCCGTTGCCGTGTTTTAGTTTGTCATCCGTTGCCATGTTTTAGTTTGTCATCCATTGCCGTGTTTTAGTTTGTCATCCGTTGTCGTGCTTTAGTTTGTCATCCGTTGACGTGTTTTAGTTTGTCATCCGTTCTCGTGCTTTGGTTCATCCGTTCTCGTGCTTTGGTTTGTCATCCGTTGACGTGTTTTAGTTTGTCATCCGTTGCCGTGCTTTAGTTTGCTATCCGTTGCCGTGCTTTAGTTTGTTATCCGTTGCCGTGCTTTGGTTTGCTATCCGTTGACGTGTTTTAGTTTGTCATCCATTGCCGTGTTTTAGTTTGTCATCCGTTGTCGTGTTTTAGTTTGTCATCCGTTGCCGTGCTTTGGTTTGCTATCCGTTGACGTGTTTTAGTTTGTCATCCGTTGCCATGTTTTAGTTTGTCGTCCGTTGTCGTGTTTTAGTTTGTCATCCGTTCTCGTGCTTTAGTTTGTCATCCGTTGCCGTGCTTTGGTTTGCTATCCGTTGACGTGTTTTAGTTTGTCATCCGTTGCCATGTTTCAGTTTGTCATCCGTTGTCGTGTTTTAGTTTGTCATCCGTTCTCGTGCTTTAGTTTGTCATCCATTGCCGTGCTTTAGTTTGTCATCCGTTGCCATGTTTTAGTTTGTCATCCATTGCCGTGCTTTAGTTTGTCATCCGTTGCCATGTTTTAGTTTGTCATCCGTTGCCATGTTTTAGTTTGTTATCCGTTGCCGTGTTTTAGTTTGGCATCCGTTGCCTCGTTTTAGGTTGGCATCCGTTGCCTCGTTTTAGGTAAATTAAGTAAAGAATCGCCACGAACGTCACTTGCAGCAGTAGTCGTAATAGCTGAAGCAGCAGTAGTAGGGCTGTCGGAAAACAGTAACAGCTATAATTTGTTTTCTAATAGTAGTAGCAGTAATAGTAACAATAATAATAATAATAATGGATACTTATATAGCACACTATCCAGAAATCTGCTCTAGGTGCTTTACAAAAACGCTTTTGTTAACATAAAACATTATATCTATGTTACATACACACACCAAAATGTGACTACACACACACACACACACACACACACACACACACACACAACACACACACACACACACATACACACACACACACACACACACACTGCATACATACATTTTAACATACATGTGTAAGTAACAGCTACCCTAACACATACGCACACATAGGCAGGCACAAACTTACATAAACACACGCACACACAATACACATTCATATACATGCATATAATAGTAGTAGTAGTAGTAGTGCTTGTTGTTGTTGTTGTAAGAGAAGTGAAAGGATGAGAAGCAGGAGCGATCAGCATGATGTTATTGTACTGTAGGTGCAGCATGAACAGGAAGGGAAGTAAACAGAGAAGAATAATTAAGACAAAGAGGAAGAGGAAGCAGAAAAACACAAAGAAAAAAAATCAACCACAGTAGTAATGCCAACAACAGCTAAAACACCATCGTCGACAACAACAACAACAACAACAACAACCCCTTTGAACAAACCAATCAATAATGAACGCCGGTGGTGAAGATTATATTAATGGTGATGAAATATAGCGCAAAACAGAAGCTGAACTTTATCTCCCCTCTCTCTTACTTAACCTTTTTTTTTCTTTTTTCTTTTTTTACCGCGGGCGTGTGCGGAGGTATACACAAATACAGAGAATGAAAAAAAAACATATTCGAAGACAGACACCGACATACAGACGGGCGGACGGACGGACGGAAGGACGGATAGACAGACAGACAGACAGTCAGACCTCTGCATGACTCTGAAGGTCGGGGTGTGTCAGCAGGCAGGAGAACACCGTTGCCAGGGACGACAGGGTCAGGGTGTCAGTGGGTAGCTGCAGATCCACACACAGCGTGTCCGGGTAGATCCTCTCTGACAGCACCGTGCGACACAGACCCCACAGGCCTGCAGCCCCCCAACACACACACACACACACACACACATGTTTATAGGGTATTATATCCACAGCACTCTGTAGTTCTGGACACACACACACACACACACACACACACACACATATATATATATATATATATATATATTCTTTTGACAGCACATGCGACATAGTCCCCGCAGGCAAGCACCAACTCGCATATCATATAAAGTACACACACACACACACACACACACACACACACACACACACACACTCAACCGCGGCGTATTGTTATCAACAATGACAAACAATATTTTTATGATGGTCAACTTCAATGGTTTCGCAAATGACACAACAGTTCAGATGTTGGCTCTTTTAAAGAACAAAGCGAGACCTTGTTTGTGCATGAGGGATTTACAATATATGAAGAAGTGAAGAAGAGGTGGTCGTTGGGTTTGACAAGACCGTGGTCACAAATGTGTCTTCTCCCAAACCCCTCAAGTGATGAAAACACCGGTGCTTACAATCCCGAAAAGATAACTTGTAATTCCTTCAGTACACCGTTTCAGTGCTGAAATGAACTAGCCATTTATACCTTCCCGCCCTAAAACGACGGGCGCAATAGCCGAGTGGTTAAAGCGTTGGACTTTCAATCTGAGGGTCCCAGGTTCGAATCTCGGAAATAGCGCCTGGTGGTGGAGATTTTTCCGATCAACCAGGTCAGCATATGTGCAGACCTGCTAGATCCTGAACCCCTTTTGTGTGTATACGCACGCAGAAGATCAAATCCTGGGATCCCTGTCAGGGTTCGATGGGTTATGGAAACAAGAACATACCTACCATGCACACCCCTGAAAACGGAGTATGCCGCTGCCTTCATGGCGGGGTAAATATACAAAACGGTCATACACGTAAAATGTTACATGTCTGTCTCAGTGTGTCTATGTGCTTGCCTGAAATCTGATTGAATGACACAGGAAACGAATGATCAGCACCCAATGGCAGCCGTCAGTCGGCTCTTCTCAGGTAGGCAGCCTTTTGTGCAAATGACCCCGAGTTTGTGAAGCGCTTAGAGCTTGGTCTCCGACCGACGATAGGCACTGTATAAATATCCGTATCAAATCAGATCAAACCTACCTGTGGCAGTGGGGTTGACAGGGGCGTCGTGGTGACCTGGGGAAGGTGAAGGCCAGGCGCTGCACGTGCAGAGGTAGATGGGCAGAGACAGAGAAAGTCGGTTGGCCAGACTCAGCACTTCTTTGTACAGGAAGCTCAGGTTCACAATGTGGGAGTCCACGGCGTCAGCGTCGGCACTGTCTGCACAGTACACACAACCAAACCGGGCATGCATGGTGGTAGATATCGGTAAGACCTGAGCCCTCAGAAAGACAATGCACGTGGAAGAAAGTTGATTAAAGTTTCTGTTCGGCAAGGAATCTAATATTTGGAAATTCTTCTTCGTTCGTGGGCTGCAACTCCCACGTTCACTCTTATGTACACGGGTGGGTAATTACATGTATGACTGTTTTTACCCCTGCCACACAGGCAGCTATGTTTGGAAATTCAAAATAATTAGAACTGGGCTCAAGCCACTGTATATTCATCGGTGAAGTGATATTTTAAAATCAGCATCGTACAACGTATTCAAAGAGATCCTACACTAACATTGAGTCACAACATATTATTATTTGATTAAAATGAATTCTCCAGGCCTAATGGGGGGATATACTGCGGCAGGGAGAGTAGGAACCCGACCTATTTCTCTTTCTCTCCTTTTCCCCCGATTCCATCTATCCTTATGAATATCAAAGTAATTACAACAGTTTGTCAATTCAAAGCATTCAAAGAATTGTAACATTTTTGCTTCCTCTGACGGTGTGGATCGTAAGCTAACAAATACAGACTGAATCGCAACTCCAGTCCAACAATATCAAATGAAACAAACATAAAAAGACGCAAAATATAAAAAAAAAAACCTACCAAAAAATTAATGAAATAAATTTGATAAAACAACACAATCAACCTAGAACGAGATAAAATCCCTTTCACCATACTCAAACACAATGTGCAACTTTACAAACCGGAACTGCTATCATTATTTTTAATGAGTAGTGGTAGCAGTAGGAGGAGGACGAGGAGGAGGAGCAGCAGTAGCAGTAGTAGTAGCAGCAGTAGCAGTAGCAACAGCAGCAACAGTAGCACCAACTTGAACTATTATCGTTACTGCTATTTAGTAGCAGAAGTAGTAGTGGTAGCAGCAGCAGCAGCAGCAATAGCACCAACTGGAACTATTATCATACTTATTTCGAGGTCATAGTCGTTGTCGTAGTAGTAGTAGTAGTAGTGACAGCGGCACCAACAGTAGCAGCATCACTACTCCCCTCACCATGCAGACGGGTCAGACAGAGCAGCACCAGAGCGGCGGCTGTCTTGTGTGACGTCAGCAGCTGCTGCACGCTGGAAGGCAGCCCGTGGGTGAAGTCCATGCCCTCCACGTCCATCACCTCCACCTTGCCCCCCACTCCGACATCCTCCCCATCCTCTATCACGTAGTCCGTCAGGAACACCATCCCCTTTCCCTCCCCCTTCTCCTCGTCCTCCAGACCGCCAGGGGTCGGGAGTGGCGTCACGTGACTCCAGCGGGTGATGTACATGTGTTCCAGGGAGTGTTCGTTTTCTTCCGTGATCATGTTGATCACCTGCAGTTCGCAAATAAATATTTGTTGTGCGTCTTCTGACATAAGTCAGCGACAACTACTGACTATACAACTTCCGATGCGTTGTAAACTCAGATTTACTTGACTTGTATAAAAAATACATTTTGTGTCTCCACTCCGGTGTGAAGCTTTGTGTTTCATCACAAAGCTTTTGTGTCTTGGCTGTAAACATGGTCTGACTTCAATGATGAGAATTCAGTTTAATACTTTAATGAAAATGAACGTAACGCCAGATGCTTGAGTCATCACAAAACCAACCAGCCAGCTTCACCAACCCAAAAATACATTTACCTATTGATACAATGATCTACTGGTACTATCACGACAGAATAACAAAAATGACCCACTCATCATCCAGTTAAGTTAGTCTGTCGCGCTTAAAGAAGACGTCAACAGCTCCAGGTCACAGAAATACTGTACATTTCTTTGTAATGGCGAAAACACCAGCCGTACTAATTATCGATAATATCAACAACAACAACAACACGCTCAACTCACCAACCCATCCAGTTCAGCAATGACGGCTCCAGAACACGTGAGCAGCTTGAGGTCGTAGAACATCTGCTTGACGCCCTTGGCCTTCAGTTTGGTGTAGACCACCATGATGGTGTCCAAGGGTCGGTGAACCAGCAGACGACCCAGAGCTTTGGGCAGTAGTTCACCGCCCACTTTGGATCCTGCTTTACCAGTGATGAGGAGAGAAGACTGCAGCATGCCATCTAGCACTGCCGGGTGGATGGTTGTACCCGGAATCTCGCTCAGCACCGTCTGTCAGTACATATTGACATGCGTTCTTTATAAAGCTGGCTAGTATGTAGGACGCGATGTGCCTGCCTGTCTGTCTATGATTCAAACCCCAGTTTTAAACACTCGCGTTCAAATGTGGCAAAATTGCAACGTCTCAGATGTGTTGGAGATATGACTGGTTCTGTTCCTTAATTCAGGATCCACAGGAAATTTCGAAGCAATGGTGCCGCTGTCGATTTCCAAACGGAAGTGAACAACGGCGCCGGGATTAATCTCGAACGTGAAAGCCGAATGTTAAGAAGATTGTGGCAACTGTTTGGTGACTTCTGAAAACAGTTTCCATTGGAAACAATTCAGAATATTTACTTGCTTTTTTTTTTTTTGACAGGCTCTTGTTGGAGAGCTGTACGATTTGTATTTCGATCTCAAATGTTTCACTAATATTTTTATGTCATATTTTTTATAAGTGTATAATGCACCACGTTTCAAGCGTTTATGTGCAGTGACAAAACTACGATTATCACATTAAATTTGTTTTGCTGAAACGATTATTGAAAAATCGAAAGTCCATGTTTATTGTACATAGTTGGTCCGATTGTACATCTGGAAAAGTCTTGTCATACCAAGCTTAAGGCCAAGAGAGACTGCAAACGGATTCAATAAAACTGAAACGGTGCGCATTCTTGCTCGTTTTCTTGCATTTGAGTCTGGATGCAGATGTGCCCAGAAAAGGTAAAATGAGCAGTTCACCAGTGCTTCCTTTAAGAACGTTATGCAATATTTCGAAATTTTAAAATGGTAAATATTGTGTGTGTATGAATGAGAGAGGGGGGGGGAGGTAACTCCACAACAGTGGCAAAAATTAAACACCAGTCACTTCCCATGTCTTCCAGTTGCAGCTGTGTGTTGCAGCAGCCAATCTGGATCGTTTTCGGCGACGTCAACGCATGACGTCACGTCACATTATCTACAATTTCCCGTACATGTGGCTACATGCTGTCAGATCTGGAACTCTAGAAGAGGACAAACTGACAGAAGATTGAGAAAAAATGGTGGCGAGTCAGAGAAATATAGGCACGCACACCGGCATATGTAGAGTTTCACTTTTGTCACCAAACTCACCGGATGCACCCTTAGGGTACAGAGGCACTCCTTGTCGTTGACAGTAGCGTCATCCAGTTGGGTAAATGTCTCGCCGTACATGAACCCGGCGTGACGTAAAGCGTTGTAGATGACGTCTTTGCTCACCTGCGTCACAAATGCCATTGATGTTTGGTTGTTTTTGCGCGATGAAGTGTGTGTGTCTATGTGTGTAGAGGGAGTGGGAGTAGTTTAAGTTGCCGGTGCGGATATGTATGTAGCCTGTGTTTGGACATGTGTGTAGAGGGGGTGGGGGGGTGGGGGGGGGGGGGTATGGGGGGGTGTATGTATGAATGCACATCAGGCAATCGTAAACATAGTAATGGGAGTACCCATTGGCAAATATCAACATGCAACCAAAGTATCAGATAATTCGGAGAAGGGTAAAGTCGCATCTGACGGATATACTTTTCTTATTCAAATTCTTATTCAAATTAGAAACGAAACGCACACACACACAAATACACGTACATATGACACCACACACACACACGCACACGCACACACACACACACACAAATACACGCACATATGACACCACACACACATACACACACACGCGCGCGCGCGCGCGTGCATGCATGTGCTTGCTTGCTTGCTTTGAGCAAAAACAGAAAAATCGTATACTGTGTATAGCCAATCAGATGATATAAAAAAATAAATCGCTAATAAAACGATAATATTATGAGAAAGAGAGAGAGAGTGTGTGTGTGAAAATCAACCCATTCATGGGCGCCAGTGACGTGACGCATTCGTCAGCCAATAAGAAAAACGAGAGAGTTGACTGAAGCACATGCTGACCTTTTCCTGACACCTGGCACGCACATGCTCCAGGTTGACCAGCTCTGCTGGGGGCTGGTCGCTCACCAGCTCGCTGATTCGGATGTAAGCCAGGGTTCTGGGAAACAGAGCATGGGGGTGGGGGTGGTAACCACTGCAAATGAAATTTCGCGCTCCGTGCGTGGATGGTTGTGTGGGGTGGTAGTGAAAGGTGGTTTGTGTGAGTGTGTGTGTGTGTGTGTGTGTGTGTGTGTGTGTGTGTGTGCAGGTGAGCTCACGCATGTCCGCGTGGAAGAGTGAGAATGGTGAAGAGAGACAGAGCATGACCTAAACATACAGAGAGGAAGAGGCAGACACAGAAACCGAGAGAAAATGAGGAAGGAAGGGAGACAGACGAAAGCTGAGTCTGCTTTGATAGTTTGCCTCCTGATGACCTAACGCAGGTAGTTCTCTATTGACTGCTGATGGTAAGACTGCAACAGATCAAACCCAAGCCCATTAGTAGCAACAAGAACGACAAAACAGCCGAACGAAAACCTGCAACTAATTTTCATCTTCATCCAGAGCTTTTTCAACCTCATGAACATCCACAATGACCACCAATCTGCGATATCCAGTTATCCAAAAAAGATGACACGCGGTTGAAACGCCCTCCCCCCCCCCCCCCCCCCCCCCCCCCCCCCCCCACACCCCTCTCTCCCCCATCCACCCCCCCCCCCCCATCCCCTCTCCAGAAACTCAGACAAACTGACTTGTTGTCTTTCAGGACGGTGATAGGCAGAGTGTTGCCAGGAGACAGGACGTGGCGGTCCCCCAGCACAACGTCCAGGTCCAGGAAGCCGTCTTTGGGCACGACCATGGCCTGCTCCAGGTCCACCGACACCGACCACCGCCGGTCCCCGCAGCTGTTCAGAAACTTGGCCACGGCGAAACCTGTTTCGGCGAACACCGCTCCTGGCACCAAGATCCTTCCTGCAACAGGTCCAGACCCTCTCAGATCATATGTATAACATGTACCATGGGAGTAAATACCGTCTCAAGACCTATGTATAACATGTACTATGGGAGTACAAACCTTCACAAGTCCTATATATAGCCTGTACTATAGCAATACAGAACCTCTTAGATCATATGTATAACATGTACCATGGGAGTAAATACTCTCTCAAGTCCTACGTATAACATGTTCTATAGCAGTACAAACCCTCTCAAGTTCTATATATAACATGTACCCTAAGACTAAATACCCTATCAAATCCTATGTATAACCTGCACTGTAGCAGTACAGATTCTGCCCTTTCAGATCCTTCATATAACCTGTACTATGAGAGTCAGTACAGACCCTCTCTGGTCCTACGTATAAATTGTACTGTGGGAGCACAGCACTGTCTCAGGTCTTACGTACAACTTGTATTATGGGAGTACACAACCTCTCAAGATCCTACCTATAACCTGTACTCGGGGAGTACATACCCTCTCAGGTCTTACGTATAACGTATATTATTGGAGCACAGGACCTTTCATGTCATAGTCTAACCTGTACTATGGGAATGCAGACGAAGACCCTCTCAGATCATGGGTGCGTCCTGTTAAGGAAATCTCGCCTTCATTCGTCTTCATCCATTTCACGGACACAATCAGCTGGGTGATTCCCGTGCCATTTCATTGGGCTGGGTAAAAAAGGACGACATACGATAGGATATTGCCACTGTATGTAGGTTTTAGCAAGCAGGTTGCTGGTTTCTGCTTTTCACTCCGACGTTTACCCTGACACACCCTACGCAGGAATAGGCCCCAAAATATGTTTTAAAACAAAAGCAAAACATTTTGGGGGGGAGGGAAAGGGTGGTGGAATATATATGCCAATCTATTTTTCTAAGCGAATATGCGGTTTTCATAGACGTTTTTTTTTTTTTTTTAAATACATATAATCTGAGATCACAATTCAGTTTACATTCTGTGTAAAGATTATGCAGGTTTTCCAACATATTTCTCCAGTGATTTGCATGGAAAATATAGATAACCTCCGACATTGTACCTACAGCTTCTGAAATGACAATTGGCAACATCCTTTTATCACCTCTGTGTGTGTGTGTGTATGTGTGTGTGTGTGTGTGTGTGTGTGTGTGTGTGTGTGTGTGTGTGTGTGTGTGTGAGTGAGTGAGTGAGTGAGTGAGTGAGTGAGTGAGTGTGTGTGTGTGTGTTTGTGTGTGTGTGTGTGTATGCGCTTGCTTGCTTGCTTACTTGTGTGGTGGGGGTATGTATGTGTGCGCATGTGTGTGTTGGGGAGGGTTATGTGTGACTGAGAGAGAGAGGGGGGAAGAAGGAGAAAGAGACAGAAAGAGACAGAGAGCATGAATGTGTTAGTGAATATGATATGAGCAATGTGGGAGACAAGAAAAGGAACTACTCACCCTTTACAACATGATCGCTGACTGACTTGAGAACCTGACAACTGACAACCAGCTTGAAGCCAGCAGTGGTGTTGCTCAGCGGGAAGACAAACGGGTGGGTCAACTGGCTTTCATCAACCCCGCTCAGCCAAATCGCCGCTGTCTCTGATTTCTCCAGGTTCTTCTTTTTGTCGAACACGTACCTAAACGAAAACGTGTCACCGGTGTCAACACTGGTGTGGAATTACTGACAGCTTGTTTCTTGCTGTGTGATTGTGTTAGTGGGTAGGGGGAAGGGGGGAGAGGGCGTTTGTGTTTATTAATGTATCATGCAGTCATTAGATAGCATGGGAACGGGCAAACAAACTTGCCCTGTTTGCTGTGCACTGTGCTGAAGCGAGGAATAGACAGCCTGAACACAAAGTACACAAAGTTTGTGACTGGCAACTTCGACAATAAATGTATGTCATCAGGAACATCTGGGCAACTTGTGTATTGAAATATATGTATATGCTACGTAATGTGTGTGCAGTTATCCAAACAGTAATTTGCAATAACTGCTAATATGCAAGCATGGATCCCCAGAAATTAATCTGAGAACTAGGCGTTTGAAAAACAAAGGATATCGTGTATTATCATGTATAACCCGAAGCATGTCAAATACACATCTCTGTGTGTGCATGTGCGTGACCGGTGTCTGACTGAATTACGCAGGAAACGAACGATGAACGCTTAAAGGCAGCTCTCAGTTGCTTTACCTGGTAGGCAGCCTGTTGTGCAACCTATTAGGTGATTGTACATCGCTTGGACTGGAGATTTGTCTTTGACTGGACAAGTGCTATATAAGTATCAATAATAAAGTGCAAGTTACGGCTGCAACCCAAGCAGGAGCAGAAGCAACACCACGCCAGCAATAGTCACGCGAGCGGCAACGCCCACAGCAGCACATGAGCTCACCTGGGCAGGTCGGTGAGCTGGGTCCCCCAGGTAGGCAGCCTGTTCCAGGTGAGGTCTGACCCAAACTCATACATGGCAGTTACTGCCTGCAGGAAGACCTTGAACTCTGGAGGTCGTGACATGGAGGCCACACAGGTCACATCGGCCTGTAACGTGGGAACACATCGTATCAGACTGAAGTCTTCCTTGGGCATACTGTACTTATTTCATACAATAAATAACAAATTATAATACGTACTATACTGTTTCATCCAAAAGCCATGCATGACAACAGAGAAACAGTCTAAAGGTGAGCAGCAATATCAATAGCCACACACACACACACACACACACACACACACACACACACACACACACACACACACATCCGAATTTAAAAAAACAAAAACAAAAAAAACGAACAGAGAAAAAAGACACATCAAAATCAAGGAAAAAGAAAACGCTGGGATTTTTTTTTTAACAAATGTACAGGCGAGTTTGCAGATCAAGAAAAGATAACAACAACAAAAAAACCCACAAAAAACAACAGAAAGAAGACAGATATATATATCTAAATGATGAAGAAAAGAGAAAATAACCAATGCAGATTTTTTTTTCTGAAGCTGGTGGATACTAGCCATAATTCAAGTAAAAATGTTCTACATTCTGTTAATATAATCATGTACTATGCAATTACTTAACATACGTATTGACGCGCAATTACTACTCATGCTTATTGACTGAAGGGATTTCAAACTAAATCAAATTGTTGTCCTGTTGAATTCGTTGTATTTGTGTTGTGACATTTTCAAACAAAAATACTGTTTAAACTCAAACCACATTCTTCTCAGAATCCACGACCCCCTACCCCCCCCCCCCCCCCCCCACCCCCACACCCCCCCCAACACACACACACACACACACACACACACACACACACACCATAATCCTTATCAGGCTCTAACGTTGACATTCACAGAAGGAAGCAGAAGATGCAGACCTTGGGAAATATGTCTGACAGATGCGCGCGTAGCACAGGCTTGGGACCGATCTCCACAAAGAGTTGTCTGGACGGGGCTTCACGTGACTGTCGCACAGCTTGGTCAAAGAGGACAGGCTGGCGGAGGTTGTCCACCCAGTAGTCCACATCTGGAGCTGCATGCACAAGCAGATGTACACACACACACACACACACACACACACACACACACACACACACATATATGTATATATATACATACATACATACACACATATATACACATATATACTCACGTACAAATACACACACTCACACTCATAAACACACACACATGCTTCAATTCGAACACACATTCAAAACACGCGTCATGAAAATTGTATTCATAATTCAAAGAACTAATACTTAAGCGAAACATTAAAGGCCAGGTGGCCAAAAATAATGAAGAAAAAACTTGTGTTTGTATCTATATTAAATGTATATGCATCTTCGAATTTTCATTGAGTATCTTTATTATTTTAAGTCTAAGTTAAACGATGACAGATTTGTTAAGCTGCGAGTACTTTCCCGGTCCCATCCCTTTTTTTTTGAAAACCGCAACAGCAGGGTCTGAATGTATTTCAATTCCTTTTCTTCTTTTCTTTTCTGGGTGAGTGTGGGGTGAGGTAGGGAGGGTATCCTCTATCATCCAGAAGTCATTTTTACGTGTGATGCCACCTTCAGTTTTAAATCTTGTGGTTATTTTTTTATTGAATATATCTCTCTATACACACACACACACACACACACACACACACATATATATATATATATATGATTTCCATCCAACCATTCCCCAGTCCATTTTCGAAAATATGAACTATCGTTGTAAAGTGTCTTTGCATTACCGAAGAGTTGTTTGGATGTTTCAGTCTTCATTCTGGTGTAGGCTTCCTTCAAATGGGATGACTGCCATGCCATGCCTTTTTGTGTTTCTTCTCTTTGTATATACCTTTGTATCAAGGACGATTTGAACGGTACGCTTTTGACACGCCTATCAGCTGACCGAAGAAGACCCTTCACCTGCATTCAACCTGAGTCCCGTGACGCTGGAGAGAAGGGGGACAGCAGGGGGCTGAGGACGCAGGTCATTCAGTGCCGCCGCTAGCGGGGCCTTGCAACTGTCCACATGAGCACTGTGGTAGGCCACGGGCACGTGCAGCTGGCTCACCAGCATGCCCTTGTGGTCCGCATGCAGGCTGGAGGTCAGGTCCACTCTCAGCTGTGTTGGGAGAGGAGGAAAGGTGTGGGTGGGTGAATTGCTTGACCAAACTACACCTTTAGTGCTTTAAGGGAGAGGGTGTGGGTGGGTGAATTGCTTGACCAAACTACACCTTTAGTGCTTTAAGGGAGAGGGTGTGGGTGGGTGAATTGCTTGACCAAACTACACCTTTCGTGCTTTAAGGGAGAGGGTGTGGATGGGTGAATTGCTGTGACCAAACTACACCTTTAGTGCTTTAAGGGAGAGGGTGTGGGTGGGTGAATTGCTGTGACCAAACTACACCTTTAGTGCTTTAAGGGAGAGGGTGTGGATGGGTGAATTGCTGTGACCAAACTACACCTTTCGTGCTTTAAGGGAGAGGGTGTGGGTGGGTGAATTGCTGTGACCAAACTACACCTTTAGTGCTTTAAGGGAGAGGGTGTGGGTGGGTGAATTACTTGACCAAACTACACCTTTAGTGCTTTAAGGGAGAGGGTGTGGGTGGGTGAATTGCTGTGACCAAACTACACCTTTAGTGCTTTAAGGGAGAGGGTGTGGGTGGGTGAATTGCTTGACCAAACTACACCTTTAGTGCTTTAAGGG
This sequence comes from Babylonia areolata, assembly GCF_041734735.1. NCBI lineage: Eukaryota > Metazoa > Mollusca > Gastropoda > Neogastropoda > Buccinidae > Babylonia > Babylonia areolata. The sequence continues at coordinate 94,528,297 of NC_134876.1, read as the reverse complement.
AGAGGGTGTGGGTGGGTGAATTGCTTGACCAAACTACACCTTTAGTGCTTTAAGGCCTGCTGACTATGAATGCCAAAATCTGGGTGATATCAGCTCACACATAATGTGAAACATTTACTCATTTCAGAACACGATTTTTTCTGTGGTCTGCAGCTATGTATGAATGGCTTTTATGTGTTTTACCTTTTTTTTAACCCCGCCATTTAGGCTGCTATACTCCGTTTTCGGGGATATGCATGCTGGATAATTTTTCTTCGTTTCATAACCCACCGAACTCTGACATAGATTACAGGCTCCTTAATGTGTGTGTTTGATCTTCTATACACACGATGGGTGTTCAGGCACTAGCAGGTCTGCACATTTGTTGACTTGGGAGATCGGAAAAATACCCACCCTGCATCTACATGCAGTGCACTCTACAGTGAATCAAGACTCTGATCAATATCTACGCTTTTCATTATCACGATTGCAATGCACGCCTTTTGAACCTAATCCTCACAAGTGTAGGTGTACCTCTTCCGCGGTGTCGTGGTTGACGCTGATGCAGCAGGATGTGGGACTGTAGAACAGAGAGATGCACGCCTTGTCGCCGTATCTGCTCACCACCTTTTTCGTCTATACACAGCCACAAGGAAAACAGACAAATTGCATTTCTTTACAATTCCTGTGCACGTATAAGGTAATCGTAATGTGTTGTAAGTCTGTAATTACAAAACGTAGAACACACACACACACACACACACACACACACAGAGAGAGAGATAGATATGAAATTATATATATACAGGTCAACAGGTCAACAATGAATGATAAAGAAAAAAGGAGGGAGGGAAGGAGAAATGAAGGGGTGGGGGGGGGGAGAAAGGGAGAACATGATGACAACGATGATAACGATGATGATGAAACTGGACAAAACGGCAACAGCGGCAACATCAGCAGCATACAGCAACAACAGGAACAGCAACACTAGGAGCAACAGTAGCCCAACAAGGAACAATAGCACTGAAAACACAAAAACAGCAGCAGCAGCAGCTGTATGAGCAGTCGCAACAGCTACAACACTGCCGTCAACATAAACAAAACAATACCGTCATCCTCTTCACAATTATCACTATCGTCATCATCATCTTCATAACCATCAAAATCACCATCATCAACAGAATGATTATACAATATAATAATAATCATCATCATCACTGCATAAATGATTATACAATATCATCGTCATCATCATCACCATCATCACTGCTATCATCATCATGATTCTCATTATTTCATCCATCCGCTTGTTACGTTTAGGACGTCAGGGGGAGATAGAACTGGCAATCAGCAGCGACTCGGAAGGCTTCGAGTGGTGTGGTGTCGTGTGCTTTCAAGGTCTGGCGATTTCTTCTTCATCTCGTGAACACGAACATCACCATAAACGTCATCCTCGTTATCACTCACCTCCGCCACAGGCACGTGCCGAACAATGATCATCTTGCCCCCGGTGACGGTGGCCAGCAGACGACTGCGGTGATAAACAATCTTCACTGCCTCAGCCTGGCTGATGCACCCCGCCACGTGCGCCGCCCCCACCTCCCCCACGCTCTGTCCCACAATGCTCTGCGGCTCAAGGCCAAGGTCACGCCAAACTGCCGCCAACGCCACCTTGCAAAGTACAGTGAACATGTTGAAAGTTGTTGACCGCTTTGTAAACATGCATACCAAGATAGTCACCAAGAGTTACACAGAGTTACCAGAGCATGAGTGATCTGTTTCTCGGTAGTGCTGTATGATATGTACAGGTCAGTGGATCAAGGTGCCTTCTCTAGAGTCACTGACACACTTTGGAGGAAAACCTGGATGATGCCCCCATGTGAGCCAATTAATGGTAAGCAGCAAACGAACACCTTCCTTTTTGCCTTCAGCACTTACAGGATGCATGGCTGTTTTTGTTCAGAAATATGTGACTGGGGTTGGCTGCCAGAGAGAACTATCTTTGTGACTGTCCTTTTTGAAGTCAGGGAACAACACGGCATCACGACAACAAGAGGTTAATAGGCCACAAAACAAACATCGTATTATCCCTGAGTGAGTTGACAGTCGTTACGATTAATTTTTGCCTTCTCAATAATGAACACAGGATCATGCTGCTGTCAGCATGGAACATAACTGAAAACAGTCAAATACAGCACAGCACAATACAAACACACCTGGCAAGCGAAGATGGCGATGGGAGAGAAGAGGGGATCCTGAGGGTCGAAGTCTTCATGCAGACGTTCAGAGAGTGACCAGTCCACGTACTTCTTCAGTTCCTCCTCTATCTGTCACACATACATGTGAGTCCTATCTATTCATGTGGACACAAGACTGGCTGTAATTTGTTGGGGTTTTTTTTTGTTTGTTTTTTGTTTTTTGGTTGTTGTTTTTTTGTGTGTTTTTTTTTTAAGAAAGATAACGAATAAATAAAGGTATGGAGTAAGGATGACATGATTGTTCATTCATTTATTCATTTGTATATTCATTCCCTTGCTAGTGCATTCGTTCGTTCGTTCGTGGATTGCTTCACCGACTGATACATTCGTGGTTAAAAAAATATATTGATTTCAAACAAACTAACAAATGTCATCCGTTTAACTGGTTATCTTGCAAAGACTTGATGTTTACTAACACAAATATGCATACACACACACACACACACACACACACACACACACACACACACACACACACACACACACACGGTAAAGAAAAGAAAATGTAGTTGTTGCCCTTCTGTGCAGTTCAAAGAGCAGAAGCAGTTTGGTCAGACCACATCCTTCTTCTACTTTCTCAGTGACCCATTGATACGCTGGTGTAGTCAGCAGCATGTTGCTTCACAAATGAGGCCCATGTTTGAAGCGGTGTGGGTGGAGGTGGGTTCCAGACAGAACACACACACACACACACACACACACGCACACACACACGCACAGACACGCACGCACACACTCACACACACACACACACACGCGCGCGCGCACACACACACACGCACACACACACACGCATGAACGCACGCACGCACACACACACACACACACACACACACACACACACACACACACACACACACACACACACAGCTTTGTCTGAAGGCAGACTCACCTGCATGACAGTATCACGGAAGACCGGCAGGTGCTCCATCAGCTGTGTACACATACCTGGCCAGCATGTGCCCATGCCCCCGAACACGAACGTCACCGTGGGCTGCCTGTATACTGCCGACCCAAGCACGGGTCTGCGAAAACAGAAATCCGCATATTATATTATACTACCGTTGCTTTCCCCCTCTTTTTCTCTCTTGCATTCAATGCTATTTTCTTTCATGACATGGTAATCTGTCCAAAGGTACTCAAAGTGAAAAAGTGATCTCTCTCTCTCTCTCTCTCTCTCCGGTCTTGCCTGCAAAACAGGACGCAGCCTGTTTACTTAAATTAATAGGCACGTATTTTTCTGAAGGTCATGTAGTTCGTGGTGTTCCGCAAGGCTCTGTTCTTGGACCCCTACTCTTTTGCATCTATATAAACGACTTGCCGATGCACATATTATCACCCAGCAATGTCATCTGCAATCTGTTCGCTGATGACAGTTCCCTTCATTGTAGCGACAACAACATTGACCTTGTAGAATCCTCTCTACAACAGCGAATGAATGACATTTCAGACTGGTGTTATCAAAATCACACGGAACTTAACCAACACAAGACAAAAAGTATGGCACTGACATCCAGACAAAAACACCAACGTAAGCCTCTCACTTTAAAGCTCCAGATAAACAAGAATCCAATAGAACAAGTTAGTAAGCATCGCATTCTTGGGTCTAGCTTTGCATTTTTTGGACGATTTGTTTGGAACTCGCTTCCTTCGTTTATCAAGACGTGTAATTCATTATGTTTCTTCAAATCAAGCATACGAAAACTTCTGCTCCACAAACAATAGGCTCCCAAATAAAATAAAAAACAGGAAAAAAACACAAAAAACAACAACATCATGCCCTTTTTTGTTAAATTTGTATCTATACCGGTACATACACGGAGGTGTTTTATTTTATGTTTTACCTTTTGTGCTTTTATGTTTTTCTCGTTCGCCAGTTGATCGGATTTTACTACCTCTAACATCTGCATCAGCATATTAATCGCTACTGTTTATGTATGATGATATTGTTGTGTTTCTCTGTTCTCTTTATGTCAACTATCTGTTTCTCACTTTAGTCATGTGTGTGTGTGTGTGTGTGTGTGTGTGTGTTGGGTCGGGGTGAGTGTGTACATGTCACGTGGGGGCAAGGGTGGGTTGGTGAGAATGTGTTCGTGTTATTACTTTTTACGATGTTAATGATGATGATCATGATTATTATTCGTAGTAGTAGTAGTAGAAGTAGTAGTATTTATAAAATTTATTACTGTTGTGTCGTTATCATTATTGTTGTTAGTGTTGTCACAAGGACAGATTGGAGGAAAAGGCAATGCCTAAAATATTTATCCTTGAGTAATATTTTTTTTTTGAATCTCACTCTCTCTCCTCGTCCATTCCCTTTCGCTCTTTTTCCACCACCCCTGCCGATTTCCTGAAATAAACATGTCTTCTCTCTCTCTCTCTCTCTCTCTCTCTCTCTCTCTCTCTCTCTCTCTTCTCTCTTTCCTTCCATTCCCTTTCTCTCTTTTTCCATAACCCCTGGAGATTTTCTGAAATAAGCATGTTTACCCCCCCACACCCATCTCTCTATTTCTCTCTGTACACTCACTGCACCCGGTCCTCCTGCAATGCAAGCGGTGAATTCGTGCCTCCCTTCTTCCCTTCCTTCCCCTTCTCCTTTCCCCTTGTCTTCCCCTACCTGGCCAAATCCTCTTCCAGGGCAGCTGTCAGCTCGGACAAGTCCTCCACCACGTGGGCCAGGCGCACAGGGTAGTGGTCTCGGCGTGCCGTGGAGGTCAAGGACAGGTCGTGCACGTTCAGCGCGTGAAGCTCGGGGTCACCGAGCACCTCCACCACCACCCCACGCAGGGATTTCTCCGTACAGGCGGACAGTGCGACGATACATGGCCTGGGGGCCACAGGGGACAGACAGGGCCAGGGATAAGCTTCAGGTTACCGAAACAATAGCAGGTATAGGCCAATAGATGTTTGGGTGTGTTTTTTTTAAAAGACTACTCCTCACGTCAAATTAATGATAAACCTATGAACCGGATTAGACGTTTGTTACAAGCATATGGATGATTTTACCCATTTATTCCCAGGAAATCATTTATCAACTTCACAAGGAAACCTAGTTATTTTCAAATCTTCCCCAAGGAATCGTTTATAAGCTTCAGATGTGGACTTTGTTAAAATCCATCTGATTGTTACTACATCCACACCATGAACCATGAAATAACTCATAAACCTTACAAGGAAGCCTGGTTGTAAGCCTGTGTAAAAGCCTTTTCAAAATCTACCCCCTTGAAGTTGGGAATAAAATTTAGAAATGATGGTGTTGCTTTAAAAAAAACAATCTCAAACCATTGGAGCAAGAATAAAATGCATGCACGTATATGCATCAAGCTGGTTTCACGTTCCAAAAACAGTCTCCTATGTTCTGAGAGGAAGAAAATCCTGCTACACCATGCTATAACAGAGTTCTGTCTCTGTGGTTTACTATCTAACCAAAAATAACACGTTCAGAACCAATCTTTTAAACTGAATGCCGTGAATGAAAAGAGGTCTGTTGCATGATGCATTTTCGCCCAAATCTGAAGTTGTTTGGGTCTCCCCCCCCCCCCCCCCCCCCCCCTTCTCTCTCTCTGTCAGTGATGCTTCTTGCATAGGGAAATGCTGAGTACGTTCTGCACAAAACGGGATTTCATTAACCATAGAAAATAATTCGTTAATATTGGCTGCTGTAGCATTAGCTAAATCATGTCACAAAGAGACTTGCAATGACAAAGTAGTTTTAAACACTTCTTGTGGATGTGTGTTGTGCAGCGTTTTGATCGGCTTTTGAAGACTTAAATTTTTTTTACAGCAATTAACGACAAAAAGAGCACTGACAAAGAAAGAATACCTTTGAGTTGTGAGGCTCAGAGCTGAAGCGGAGTTTTCCTGTTCTTTTTTCTTATACTGACACAGTACCGCATGGGAGTTGCTGCCTCCAAACCCAAAGGAGTTGCAGCAGGCCACTTTGTCCGGGTTTTCCCAATCAACTGGTTCTCCCGGAACCACCAGTTTCAGCTCCTTGAAGTCGATTAGCGGGTTCGGTTCTTCGCAATGCAAGGATGGAACGATAACGTTGTGCTGTTAACACACCAATGGTAATTGTGGTATATTGAAAATGTGCAAATTGATTTTTTTTTCTCTTTGATGTACAGTATGTATACACAATGATGAATAGATATGATTTGCTGTTCAAAAAGTACTCAAACGTAAGAGAAACACACACACACACACACACACACACACACACTAAATATCCTCAATCCCACACGCGCGCCACGCTCAACCAGGTGGTGTATAGTAGGCCGCCCACTCATCATTGCCCCACCATCCCCATCCTTTCCCCCTGACCCCCACCCCCACCTGTGCTCACCTTCATCATCAGCAACACCTTGATGACGCCCACGACTCCGGCGGCGGACTCCAGGTGGCCGATGTTGGTCTTCACGGAGCCCAGGTAGCGCTGTTTGCTGGAGGCCTGGCTCTGGAAGAACTGACCCAGAGAGCTGGCCTCCACTGGGTCCCCAGCGCGCGTGCCCGTCCCTGAGACAACACAGGTAAAGGGGGTGTTGTGCTGTGCTGTGTTGTGTTGTGTTGTGCCTGTCCCTGAGACAACACAGGTAAAGGGGGTGTTGTGCTGTGCTGTGTTGTGTTGTGTTGTGCCTGTCCCTGAGACACCACAGGTAAAGGGGGGGGGGTGTTGTGCTGTGTTGTGTTGTGTTGTGTTGTGTTGTGCCTGTCCCTGAGACAACACAGGTAAAGGGGGTGTTGTGTTGTGCTGTGTTGTGTTGTGCTGTGTTGTGTTGTGCCTGTCCCTGAGACAGCACAGGTAAAGGGGGTGTTGTGCTGTGTTGTGTTGTGCCTGTCCCTGAGACACCACATGTAAAGGGGGTGTTGTGTTGTGTTGTGTTGTGTTGTGCCTGTCCCTGAGACACCACAGGTAAAGGGGGTGTTGTGTTGTGTTGTGTTGTGTTGTGTTGTGTTGTGTTGTGTTGTGTTGTGTTGTGTTGTGTTGTGTTGTGTTGTGCTGTGCTGTGCTGTGCTGTGCTGTGTTGTGTTGTGTTGTGCTGTGCTGTGCTGTGTTGTGCCCGTCCCAGACACACCACAGGTAAAGGGGGTGTTGTGTTGTGTTGTGTTGTGTTGTGTTGTGTTGTGCCTGTCCCTGAGACACCACAGGTAAAGGGGGGTGTTGTGTTGTGTTGTGTTGTGTTGTGTTGTGTTGTGTTGTGCCTGTCCCTGAGACACCACATGTAAGGGGTTTTTTTGTGTTGTGTTGTGTTGTGCCTGTCCCTGAGACAACACAGGTAAAGGGGGAGGGGGGGTGTTGTGCTGTGCTGTGCTGTGTTGTGTTGTGCCTGTCCCTGAGACACCACAGGTAAAGGGGGTGTTGTGCTGTGCTGTGTTGTGTTGTGTTGTGCCTGTCCCTGAGACACCACAGGTAAAGGGGGTGTTGTGTGTGCTGTGCTGTGTTGTGCTGTGCTGTGTTGTGTTGTGTTGTGTTGTGTTGTGCTGTGCTGTACTGTGTTGTGTTGTGCCTGTCCCTGAGACACGACAGGTAAAGGGGGTGCTGTGTGTGCTGTGCTGTGTTGTGTTGTATTGGGCTGTGCTGGGATGGGATGGGATGTGATGGGCTGTATTGTGTTGTGCCTATCCCTGAGACATCACAGGTAAAGGGGGTGTTGTGCTGTGGTGTGTTGTGTCGTGTTGTGCTGTGCTCATGTTGTGTTGTGTTGTGTTGTGTTGTGTCGTGTTGCTGTGCTGTGCTGTCTGTCTTGTGGTGAGGTGTTGTGTTGTGTTGTGTTGTGGTGTGGTGTGTTGTGCTATGCTGTGGTGCTGTGCTGTGCTGTGCTGTACTATGCTGACCCCTACCCTGGGACACGACAAAGGCAATGTTGTGTTGTACTGTGGTGTGGTGTGGTGTGGTGTACTGTGTTAACACTGAGTTTACATAGTCATTTTTCTTCGTCTTATTTGTTAACTTTTAATTATATTTTCTATCATAGCGTGATAACAGCTTTGACTATCCTTTGAGTATGTATGCTCATTAAAAAAATGTTTGTTTTTTGTTGTTTTATTTTGTTTGTTGTTGTTGTTTTTTTACCCCGAAAAACAGAAACAACGACACCAACAACAAAGTAAGTGTTCTTCTCTACTCACCATGAGCCTCAATGTAGTCGACCCGTTCAAGGTCAAGGCCGATCTGTGACGACACGCTGTGCAGAAGGGACTGCTGCTGGATCCCCGATGGCGCGGTGAGAGGGGAGACTGTGTGTCCGTCCTGATTGGTTCCCGTGTAGAGTGTGGCCCAGATATTGTCCCCATCCCGCTCCGCCTGTGCGAGAAGAGGGGTGGGTGCGCTTGATGTTTTGCCGGACAAGTTGATGGATGTTTCACCAGCCACCGTGGCGAAGTGGTTAGCGTCGCGGACTGACGGCTGGGAGAACGCGGGTTCGAATCCCAGCGAAGGTGGGTTTTTCGGCCCGTGGCCGGCTCCTACCCAGAATTGAGTGTCCTGTGGGCTTAAATGGGGAGATTGTGACCACACAGTCGAGTGTCATCCACTTCACGGATGCGTCTTTGGGTGTGTTGCTCTAAGTACCTGACCGACACTGCAGGTGTCTATATCTCTCAGGCCTGGTTAACGCCGGGATATCATTATGACAGGAAGCGTAGAGTACAGCCTTGTCACGCAGTCCCAAACCAAAATGAACCTCCATAGCAACATCGTCATCGTCATCCTCCTTCATCATCATCAATATAAACAAAACAATTTCAAACTCTGTGGCCTTTCATGCACTGCTCTCATGGTGACCTCAGTTTCGATACCCCTCCACTTCTGTGCTTTGGGGTCAGTCCTGCCACTTTCTTCAGTGTTGGCAGATTCGTGGGGATCTGTTGTTTGAGGGACGTGGTGGCGGTCTCCACTCTGGGAGGGCGGTCTCCACTCTGGGAGGGACGCTCACTCAGTCTGGCTCCGCGACTAAGCCATTATTGTCGTTAGTAGGGGGCTTAGTAGGTGGTGTCCTAAGTACGTTAAATCAGAACAGGCACCACTGAACATCACCGAAGTGACTCAGCAGCAGTGCAGGGTCTCCTCTGGTGTGTGGCCTCCTGGCGACCTAATATCGATAGTTCCCTGTGGACTGCCGACGTTGGAACTGTGACGGACGAACCCGGGTGTGGCCGTGTATGGGGGAATCTAAATGAGCGGCGTGGGAGTAATGCCAATTAAACGGTGCAGATTATGGGACAGCAAAAAAAATAATAATAAAAAATAATAATAATAAGTTGATGATGTTTCTAACGCTGAAGACAACGTCCACAGCACAGTCGGGATTGATCAAAGAATGCACACACACATGACCATTTTCTGAAGACACTGTCCAGCCAAAGAAGTGAGACAATTCAAAGAATGTACATACATATAAACACGTTTTCCGAGGACTGTGTCCATCGTACGGAAGTGAGAGAGACATTTCAAAGAATGCACGACGTATTTTCGGTCTGATGTTTGCCTTGCAACAACAACAAAGTAAAGTACTTTACTTCACTCTCTCATTTCACATTTATCCAGTCTCTTCCAATTCATCGTCCGATCAAACCCCCCTACCCTGAAAACCCACAAAGGCGGTGCATACAGTCGCCCTCATTCACTCATTTGTTTATGACTAACCGCATAAAGGAAGGAAAAAATATATAACCCGAACCTCAATCAAAATGATTGGTGGAGGTGGGCACAAGTAGCAAGCTTTACCAACAAAAATAATTGTTACAATCGTCATCGTAGTAGTAGCAGCAGTGAAAGCAGTAGCAACACAAAAAGCGATGGTAGTAACAGTGTTAGTGTTAATAAAAGGAGGAGCAGCAGCTGTAGCGAAAGAAGTAGACATGCCATTTGCAATAGTAGAACCAGTAACAACAAGTTCAAACCGCCAGCAGCAGTGGCAATAATGGCAGTAGCAGAAGTGGCGACAATAGTAATGGTAGTGGTGGCATCAGCAACATTAATGACCGTAGATAAAGACATAGAAACAATAGCCACGGGTTGCAGCATCAGATACAAAAGTAATAGTTGTGGCGGTAGCATTCGTAGTGGACGCAACAGCAAATAGGAGTTGTGGTCACCGCAACAGCTGCCGAAAGATGATTAAGAAGAACACAGAGAGACAAGACAAGACAAGACAAGGGTTTATTTGTTAGGCCTCCGGCCCATAACAAAGGAGTGGGCCACTAACAAAAATATTACATAATGAATCAAATAGTGTGAATAATATATCAATGCGCATGTGACTTGCAAGCTCTCTCTCTCTCTCTCTCTCTCTCTCTCTCTCTCTCTCTCTCTCTCATTATCTCTCTCCCTCTCCTCTCCCTTCCCTCAAACACATGCACGCACGTATATACACACCCACATGCACGCTCGCGCGCTAAACACACAGATCCAGCGATCTGGGTTAAGTGAAATGCTGACAAGCTAACAAAACTTACAAAAAATTAATTACAAATCGCAAGAATCGGAAAAAAAGGGGAATGGGGGGTTGACGTATACGCCACAGGGTAACAAAATGCATACCTATATTCATCCACTCTTGTCCAAGTACAAAAGCTCCGCTCTCACGCCAAAAGCCTTGCATACAAAAAACGATAACTTCGCAACTAAAGATTCCGACACACAGGACATCAAAGCGGCAAATTTGAACAAGGTTGGATTTCTGTGATATTTGGCAGGTAAATATTCTTCTCTTAGAGTCTGATAAACTGGACAAACCAAAAGAAAGTGATATTCTGTTTCAAGGGCTGTGTGACAAAAACTACACATTCTCTTATCACCAGGAACAGGATTATACTGTAAAAAGCGACAATTCAAATCTGACATACCCATTCGAAATCGTGAAAGTAGACGGCGTACAAAAAAGTTTTTCACGACCAGTAAGTACGGAGGTGTTGTAAGTGATTGGTTGTAAACAGAATACACTCGATAGAATTCATGTGACAGCAGTGAGGAATGCCAGCTTTGCTTTGCACAATCAATTAACCGTTGCTTAAAACAACGAATAAACACACATTCATTACCAACACCTTGTGCCTCCCACACATAACCAAAGCCGTACATGTACAAAACATTTCTAATACTACAAGCCCATGTGATATAATTTTGTGTTTGCAGATGTAGTAACATATTGTATGCTTTCTTGGGGAATCGATCATTGCTTAATTTTAGTAGACGTAACCAAAACTTAATACATTTAACATAAGTCATCACATAGAGTGGAAATCTACCAGTTTCACCATAAACCAAATGTCTAGGAGCTTTTGAATGTACGCCTAAAAACTTTTTTAAAGCGAAAAGATGTACACCTTCGATTAATTCAAGATTTTTTGTAACTCCCCATATTTCAGCTCCATATGTCAACACAGGTTGTATCTGACAGTCAAACATTTTAAAAAAGATACCAGGGGAATGTTCTCCAATCGCCCAAAGTGTTCTAATGATAGCAACGACTCCTTTTCTGGCACGACTTGCAAGATCTTCTAATGTTGCTGTAAAACTAAGGCGGGTTGACAAAAAGATACCTAAGTACTTATATACATTTACAATTTTCAAAAGTTCATTTCCATAGAACCATCTCTCGTTCGCACCAAGGTAGCCACCATTTCTAAACACCACCACATTAGATTTTTCTAAATTGACAATTAAATCAAGTCGCTTTGCTGTGTCATACAATATATTCAGCTGAGTTTGAAGACCTATTGGGGTATCGGATAGCAGAGCTACATCATCAGCAAAAAGTAAGATCAAGAGCTGGACAAAATCAGGAGAAAGCTGGATGCCATGCATGCCACCCGCAAGCACATCTGAGGTCAATTCGTTAATAAATAAAGAAAAAAGTAATGGAGAACATACTTCACCTTGTTTGAGGCCACGAGGGCACATAAAACTGTCTGTGAAATCACCACCAACTCGTACTTTTGCTTTAACTATTTCATACATACTTTTCAGAGCCTGCAGTATTTTACCATTTAAACCATTCTTTTTTAAAATTACCCATAATTTATTCCTGGAAACACTATCAAAAGCTTTTTTAAAATCAATAAACGCGACATATAATTTTCTGTGTCTAAGCAACTGCTTTTGTACCATGGCATACAATGTGAACACGTGGTCAGTTGTACTGTGTTCTGCTCTAAAACCCGCCTGCTCTTCCCCAGTCAGACCATGCACATCAATCCAATTACTGATACGTTTGTTCAGAACAAAACTGTATATCTTGCTACATATATTCAAAAGTGAAATGCCTCGAAAATTATCTGGATTATTTGCGTCGCCCTTTTTGTGTAGGGGCTGCATGACTGCAAGAGACCATTCTTGAGGAAACAAACCATTGTCAAATATGTGGTTGAAGAATTTAACCAGAAAAGGCATAATGCAGTCCACACTGTTTTTGTAAAATTCGCCTATGATGCCATCAGGACCTGCCGCTTTATTGCTTTTCAGAGCTCTGATCGCAATCCGTATTTCAGACTCGGAGATACTACAGTTCAGTAAATCAGATGGTGCGCTAACATACATCACAGCGGGTTCAGCAATGGATTCATTCACATCAGTGGAGTCAGAACTAAACACAGCTTTAAAATGGTTAAACCACTGCTCTTTTGAAATACTGGTCTGGCAAGACGAGCGCGGTCTGACTGAACGAATGGTGTTCCAAAATTTCTTTGAGTCATTTAAATTATTTTGTAAATCATGAATAAAATTGACTTTATAATTCCGTTTCTTTCGTCTTAGTAACTCCTTATATTCACGTCTTTTTTGTATGTAATTCAGTCTGACTTCTTCTCTGTTTGATCTGTTAACCTTTCTCAAATGTTGTCTTAATACCGTTCTACTTTGCCTGCATTCCAAGTCAAACCAAACTCGTCTCTTCTCAGCGCCGACAGAAACAGTTTTCAACATACATTCGCCCGCAACTTCAAAACATTCATTAAATTTTTCAAGAGCAAGATCAATATCACATTCAATCAAGTGTGAAGCTTCATCAATAAGAGTAGCGATATGGTCTGAACACATGACATCACAATATGAATCACTTTTCTCAGGGTCCCATTTATATTTGGTAAACGAAAAAGATGACTGATTGTCAGAAGCAGCATCAGTCTGAAACTGAGCACATGAAAGTGACAACTCGACAGCTGCGTGCTTGGATTCAACCATAGGTAAAATCTTGAACTGCCTACACTTACTCAGCAAACAATGAGAAATGACGAAAACATCGATCACACTACAACCATTCGGGGACACATATGTAAAATCACTCGAAAAATTGAATTGTTTAAGGCCATTGACAATGGATAAGCGGAATTCATCACATACATTCAGCAGGTATCTTCCAAATGGATTAATTACGTCATCCTTTGATGATCTCGCATTGTAACCAGCGTCGTCATCAACACATTCATTTGTATTGTCCATGTCATATATGCCATCAATGGGATCACTGGATATACATGGATTCCTGGAAGCGGTTCTTGAATTAAGGTCGCCACACACAATAATGGGTACCTCACCATAACGACTATTAATATCCAGCATGCAGTCTTCAAGCATCGTTACACCATTATAGATATCAGTATCTTCGTAATATTTTGACTTCTCAGGTGGCAAGTACGCACCAATAAATACACAGTCCTTGTCCAGACAAAACAATGTGCTTGAAATTTTTAGGGCAATAATGTTGTCTAACTCTAAAGGCACTTGCTCAACGTATTTACTCAAATCTTTTCTGACCAGAACTACTATGCCACCACACAGACGACCATGCATACTGTCTGAGACTTTCACGCCGGGGCAAACAAAAATATCATGGGTGGGGAATAGAGTTTTGGGGACTGAATCAGTAAATGTTTCAACCAGTAAAGCAAAATGATATTTGCCTATCCAAGATGCAATGTCTATTTCATTTAACATTGACCACAAACCTTCTACATTAAGGGTACAAAAGGATAATAAAGAAATAGACTTTAGGGAACAATCACTTACGTTAATATTACTCACCCCCAAATCATCATCACAAAAATTATCTGTTTCGGGGCTTTGGCCTGACTCTCAGCTAACTACATTACTGATTGTACTGTTCACTGTGGGCTCACATACACTGTCACTGACAGCAGTGCTTGATCTGGTCCACTTGTTCGTTATTTTGCTCTGCTTGGCAAAGAACTGTGACCGGGTCATCCGTGGCGAGTCCTGCCCCACTCGCGATGCCTCAAGGTCACTGGGACTTCGGCGACCACGTCCTCTTCCGTGACCACGGTTACCCATGCTGGAACCCGGGCTAGGTACATCCTGGGTCGGTGTCGCGGGTGGTGAGCCTCGTCCAAACCCGGCCGGCCTCTGAGCCCTCAAAGTGTTGCCTGGATCCTGCCTGCCACCCGTCTCTGAGTCACTCCCCTTTTTCCAGCAGTCCGTTTGACACAGAGGATCATCGTGTCTCTCACTGGCACGGTCAGTGCTTGGCCCACCTTCAGCTGCAACGTCATCAGATTCAGCGACTGACTGGGAATCGGGGATATTCTCCGGGTTGCCGTCACTGATAGCTTCAGCTACTTCAGTCACTTCAGTTGACACTGGCACTGCGGGAGTTGCTGTTGCTGTTTCGCCCGTCCTCTGTGCTTCAACCTGCCTCCCACTGCGGACTGACTGGGTCAGGTCACTGGCACCACGTGTGTGAAGAGCAGTGTGCTGTTCTTGCTGCTGCTCACCATCCACATAACGCAGGGCTTCACGCTGAGGTCTCCTGTCGCTATCACTGTTGTCACCAGTGATGTAGTGCTGACCTCTGTGTTGATCGCGGGATGAATGAAGACGGTGGGCTTCAGTGTGGGAGTCCTGCACAACTAGCCTCCCACTGAAGTAGAAAGCACGTCTTCCTTCACGTCTGTGATTTGCAATGGTGTCCCTTTGGTGCTTCGTCAGGTCAGCGGCGACACGCACACCTTCGCTATTCCGCATCAACTCTCTGCCATCCTTATCTCGTAGGACCACCATAACGTCAGACTGCCTAACGAACTTGACAAACACTGGACGATAGTTCGATGAAACAGTTTGCTTCCCAAGCCGATGAACACTTTCAATGTCTCTGCCACACCACTTCTTCTGTGGAAAGTGATGGTTGAGCAGCTGCACAACAACGTCATGCAAAGTACTAGCTTCGTCGACTTCTTTCAGTCCATGAAACAGAAGATTTGAACGCCTGTCCAACTGCTCACGTCGCTCGACTGTATCCTCCAGCATCTTCATTCTGGTCTGCAGGTCATCTTGCTTCATCTTCATGTTGTTCAGCTGGTCTGCGTTACGTCTGATGGAGCCCTCCATGGCCTGTAACTGCTGGAAGATCTGCTGGCAGTTCGTTGCCAGGTTTTGCTCTAGAGTCTGGAAGCGGTGCTCAAAGTTCATGTTCATAAACAGAATTCTGTCTAGCTTCTCATCGCGTGACATAGGTTGCTGTGGAAAACAACGCTCCATCATCTGCTGCCCAGGATAGGAAGGGAAATTGGAGTCTACTGGACCCGGGTTTGACTCCACGTCACCACATAGTAGTAACAATATCAGTACCAAAGACGCAAGGGAAAAGGTCAGGGTTCGCCTACAAACACACCAGCCTCGATACTTAAAACGTCTGGTGAAGCTTGCTGCTTTTTTGTACAACAGCCAGATCAAGGTCCATGTAAAAATACCAGTTCTCACCCTGTGATCAATGGCACAAGACGGCATCTTCTAAGTCGAATGCGACTGACAACAGGTGTTATGACAATTCAGGTGTTTCTGTTCAAAAACTCAAGAACACAGAGAGAGAGAGAGAGAGAGAGAGAGAGAGAGAGAGAGAGAGAGACAGACAGACAGACAGACAGACAGAGAGTCACGTACATCTTTGAGGGGCTTCAAAATGACCACACCGCACCCCTCCCCTCTGATGTAGCCATCCGCCTTGCTGCCAAAAGCGTGACACTGACCGGCGCGGGACATCATACCAGCCTTACACAGGTGAACGAACACGTCAGGTAAAGTCAGGAAGTTGGTGCCTCCAGCAATGGCCATGTTACAGTCCCCTGCAAATGCAGATAATGGCAAGTCACAGAATCAGATCACTGAAAAGTAAAAACGAAGTGTATTTTGCTTTGGCAGACGGGGTGTTTGATTTTGCTTGTTTGTTTTCTGCGTTCTTTTGCCTCTTTCTCTGTTGTTGCTTGGCCCAATCTCTCACATCGACATCTGCATTGGGGGTCGTTCCGTCAGTGTCAAGGCGAGCAGCCCACATGGAACTATCAATGACAGACCACCTTGAGGTCTCATATGTAAACAAGCGTGTGGTAAGGGGTTATTTAATACTTGAATTTTGAATAAAGGAATAAAGAATTTGAAATATTAAAAGGAATAATTTGGATCTATGTTGTTGATAAAAGGAATAGTCTAGGGTGAATATTGGGATCACTATCCTGTCCACGACGCCATTTTTGTCTAACCGTGTTTTGAACAGAGTGGTGCATATTAAAGGGGACGGTACAAAAGAATTTAGATTATTACTCAATTAAAGAGTATGAAGATGGAAGGATAGAAAAGATCCGCACACAGGCCAGAAACATGTAGAGGCCTGTCACGAAAAGGTTCTATTTTATTACAATATTTTGAGAAGATAAGAAGAGGAGGAGAAGAGAAGACAATGCCTGATTAAGACACAAATAAATATCATAAGTACAACATGTCAGGAATGCAAGTGGATAGTAAGCACATCATATATTACAATGGAAAGACTACCACTTGGTTTGGAGTAGGCAACAACATAACATAAATAATGCATGTGTATGAAGACCAAACACTGACATCAAATGACATTTCTAATACATTGATACTGAGCTGATTTAGTGAAAGTACACTGTCAGTATAGATTATGTAAAGCTTACACTGTGTCAGTGATCCAAATGAATCAGTTATCATGTAGCACTATACTGGAGTAAGCGGTATAGGAGAGAACATGATAGCTATATTAAAATTAACAGACTGTTATACGTATCAGATGGTTTTAACCAATAACTGATATCAATCCAACACTATCTTATCATTACCACAGAATATTACACACACATAGGTCTAAGCATAATGTAACTGTGTGATTGGTAGTGCTGAGAAACAGTGTAACACACTGTAGCAGTACAACTGATACCAGCATGTGAAATAATACATGAATAATAAACAAGATGACTAAATAAGTTGTTGTAATATTAAATACTGGCAAACTGAGAGACCAGATAGTGAGTGCTCAGTACAATGATTGGAAGAACTATCATTGCTTAACCATTAAGTGGATTCAGCTGAAGGCCTATGCTCTACATTTTAATTTCCTCTGCTCAATGTGGGTTACATAAAGCCTAACCTACATCAGTGTGAGGAGAATGAAATATTTCTGCATCAAGAATCTACGTCAATAACTTGTGACGTTCAAATCACCAAATAATTTGTCTAAGAGCACATCATAGCCACAGGATCATAATTTACGTCAAACAATAAACACAGTAAATATGGCCTGTGACTGAACAACAATGCAATTCTTCTGACAAAGTTTACTGACCTACTATACTATCAACATGCTTATAATATGAACACAACGACGTGTTGAAACTACAATTTACAAATGATCAGCACATCTAAAACAAAGTACTTACAGTAGAATATTATGCAGCTGACTGTGTGTGTGACACACTTGATGTGTGCTTGAGAGCAGTACCTTGAAAAGTGACCTGCAGACGCTTAACAGCTTACGTTTCAAATTGAATTGAATAGCCTTACGCCACAGGAGTTACTTCCTCATGTCAATGGTTGGACACCGTCACTGCAGTGAAACTGTTGTCTGCATTACAACATGTGCTATGAGTTGATCTACGGTTCATAGCCAGCTGAGCACTTGGCTACACATAAATTGTGTATGCGTACCTCACAGCTGTCCAAGTTCTAAACAGAACCGCACACTTAGCCGACAGCGCTGATAGTGCCAGACCCGTAAATTCAGTCGGCCGCTGTGCCCGCCTAACCCTCCTCTGACCCTTCTTTGTTTTACTTTGAAACGCGGCCATTTCCTACGTGAGATTCTGTGGCATTAAAGTTTGTACTGTCGGATAGTTCAGACATTTCTCTTTCTGGTGGTGGTAGTACCTTTCTCCATTGGAACCAATCTTTTAATATCGCAGCATTTATTTGTGAGAACTGTTTGCAGGCAACTGTGACTGGCAGTGGTGTATTTTTCACAGCAGAAATTCGTGAGTAGGGTTTCCTTCACCTCCTCTTCTCTCTCATTTTCTTTCTTTCCTTCCATATTTCGTTCTGTTTTCTTCCCTCTCTTTCTCTTGCTTACTCTTTGATTTTCTTAGTTCAGCACCCTCTCTCTTATATCTTTTTTTTTTTCTCTTTTAGTTGTTTTTTGTACCTTTTCATTCAGTATTCATTCATTCATTCTCTGTCTCTCTCTCACCAGAGGACCAGAATCTGTCATCCTTTCTGCTTGCCTTTCTTATTTCTTTCATTCTTCTTTCTGTTTCTTTCAACACATGCTGTCCACTTATATCCTGCTCTCTCTCTCTCTCTCTCTCTCTCTCTCTCTCTCTCTCTCTCTCTCTCTCTCATCACTCATTCTTCGCACCGCGTCTCTCGTCTTGCATTTATTCATTTCACTCTCTTTCTCTCTCTCTTTGTCCGAATTGAAGAAGTCATTTTCTCTGTGTGTGTGTTTGTGTGTGACTCTACTCTCACCACCTTTTCTCTAATTTCTCTCTTTGCCTCCTCTTATCGTTCTCGCTCTCCCTCTAGTCACCCTTCTCTCTTTACCTTGTCTCTATTCTCTTATCCACATCTAGGCTCTCTTTCTCTACCCCACCTTCTCAATGTGTCTCACTCACTCTCCCTGCCCCCCCCCCCCCCCCCCCCCCCCCCTCCTCTTTCTATCCTCTTATCCTCATCTCTCTTTGCCTCATTTACTCTCTCCATCCCCTCTCTCTTTCTATTCTCTAATCCTAATCTGTCTTTGCCTCATTCACTCTCTCTCCACCCCCACCCCCCTCTCTCTCTCTTTCTATTCTCTTATCCTCATCTCTCTTTGCCTCATTCACTCTCTCTCTGCCCCCCCCCTTTGTATTCTCTTATCTCTCTTTGTCTCACTCACTCACTCTCTCTCCGCCCCCCCCCCCCCTCCTCCTACCTCTCTTTCTATTCTCTTATCCTCATCTCTCTATCTCACTCACATTCTCCGTCACCATCCCTCCCCCCTCTCTATTTTCTTATCTTCATCTCACTTTGTTTCTGACTTTCTCTCCGTCAGGACAAGTTAGCCCATCCAGTTTGCTGGGGGTGACTGAAGAGTGAAAAGAAGTAACCTGCTTGCAGCTCCACACTTGACTACGTTAACTGTTAGGGAATTTATGAAGTGGACAATTGATTAGGACTTTTTGATAATGTGTCAGTCCTTTCTTCTGACAGAACAATCAGTTTAGTGATTACTGCCAATGACTGAATGGTGATGACCACCACTTTCATAGTTTTAAATTTATTCACACACCAGTCAGCAAATACTGATTTTTTTTTCTTCAAAATATTAAAGCTGCCATCCAGATATGTATCGTGACTGTTATTCGCTTCCATGTGTGTGATTGACTGAATCAGTGTGTGTGAGTACTTGCAAAAGCTACACTGTTAAATAGTTGAATCCTTTGACACGCTACAGTTTCTCCCAGACTTTCCAATGGTCAACACGGGTTAGTGAGTAGCATGCCAATGTATTATACCGTGCTAGAAATGCATTTTTCGCGTTGTGCTAACTCAGTGAAATTAGATTTAGTGTGTTCAAAATGTGTCAGAATGCATGTGTTAACAAAAAGGTGACAAGCACGCGCGCGCGCACACACACACACACACACACACACACACACACATAATATATATATATATATATATATGTATGTATATATAAGACAAAATGTGTGTGTGTGTGTGTGTGTATTATGTGTGTGTGTGTGTGTGTGTGTGTGTGTGTGTGTGTGTGTAGCTTCTGCCATGCTATTCAGCGTTGTTTTTGTGAGGTTTCTGAAATATGGTAATTTTATCCAGCTCTTCTACCAGTGTGACAAATAAGAAGATGAACGACCCCCCCCCCCCCCCCCCCCCCCCCCCCCCCCCCCCCCCCAACCTCTCACACACAGCGACAGAGAAGAATGATAAACGAGAAGGAAGTAGAGCGTCCACACCCCCTGTTGACGTGAGTGGGCAGTGATTCGTCACTGTGACACACATTCATGTCGTCAAAAATCTTGGAAGTGAACAACGTGAGCATAAATCAAAGAATAGAAGATATATGTCCAGAGAAATGGAATGGAGGAAGAAGACCGACCTTGTGATTCTTCAGCTGTCCAGATGGGCCAATAGGTCTGGCGGAAACGGACGAAAAAATACATAAACAGGAAAAATAAACACGAGGAAAGAAAATAGTAATGTCAGTTGAGGAGGAAAAAATGCACATAATGACTGTGCAATGATATAATGTTTTGACAAAATAGACGCCACTGTTTTAAGCAACACAGACTGACAAAATACAAGACACCCATTATCCGCACCCACATCAAACATCATTCAGCCTGTCAACCCATTACTATAAATCATGTGTTGATCAGTGTTGATTCAAAATGTATGTTCTAGTCATGGGACAAAAAATAACATATATTTTACACACACTCACATCAGATATTATTCAGTAATTCTTCCCATCACCGGCTATATTTCATTTGTTAATCTTGTGTGCTATTCGTGGGACGAAAAACGGTACATATTCCACACACACTCATACCATATATCATAAATCAGTCTGGCAGTGTTGAGAGGTAGAAAGGGAGGAGGCATTGTATTGTATTGTATCGTATTGTATCGTATTGTATTGTATTGTATTGGGTTGGATTGTCACAACAGATTTCTCTATGTTAAATTTGGGCTGTTTCCCCAGAAAGACAGTGTAGCTACCGCTCACAGCAATATTTTTTTTCTGCGTGCAAGAGCATTGATTCTATTATCCTATTAATGTGGATTTTTCTAAATAATTTTGCCAGGGACAACCCTTTTCTCTAGTCTAAGCTACGTGCGCTTAGTGCATGCTACACACGCTGCCTCGGTTTACTGTCTCATACGAACGACTAGCATTCAGACCAGCACTCATGGTCCAGTGTAGAGGGGAGAAAATACCGTCGAGTGTGGGATTTGATGCCGTGTGTATACGTTAATACTTTGACAAAATGTCTTCAATCACCGATATGTGTGACAGGACATTAAACAAAATTCCCGTGCCCTCACATTCTCTCGATTCCTGGGCGGACTCTTCCTCACTAGACCACCACTCCACCAGGTCCAGCAGAGGACGTAGAAATACCAACCTGCCCGGATGGCCTGACAGGCCAGGTGCATGCCGATGAGGGAAGAGGAACAGGCGGTGTCCAGCACCAGAGAAGGACCCCGCAGGTCAAAGACGTAGGAGACACGCGCAGCGATGATGGAGTTGCTGATGCCCGTCACCGTGTAGCTGCCGACACTGCTAGAGCTGGCCCGGAACAGTACCCGGTAGTCCGAGTTGGACACACCTGGGAGAGGCAGGTGTTACCATTGCTGCTTGTGTTATTATCATTATCAGTATCACAGGCTCAACAGCCGAGAGGTTAAAGCGTTGGACTTTCAATCTGAGAGTCCTGGGTTCGAATCTTGGTCAGGACGCCTGGTGCGTAAAGGGTGGAGATGTTTTCGATCTCCCAGGTCGACAAATATGCAGATCTGTCAGTGCCTGAACCCCTTTAGTGTGAATACGAATGTAGAAGATAAAATGCGTATGTTAAAGATCCCGTAACCCACATATCAGCGTTCGGTGGGTGGTAAAAACAAGAACATGCCCAGCATGCCCACTCCCAAAAACGGGAGTACGGATGCCTACATGGATGGGTTAAAACAGTCATGCACGTATAAGCTAATTTGTATACGTATGCGAGTAAACGTGTGGTGTGTTGCCCAAGAACACAAGTGACGAAGAATCATTGTCATGATTACTACTAATTTGTAACCTCTTTTCAGAGAGTCGCACTGACTTACGCTTGGACAGATGATAAAGTACAAAACCTAGCGTTTTCTGCTGTCTTTCAATTTCGTAAAATGAACCTCAGTATATTTCTGATCTTTTAAGCAAATAAGTCCCGTCAAGGTCTGTCCGGTCTTCTGCTGATAACGTACCCTTCTGCGTTCACAAATTTAAACAGAGAGAAACACGATGAGAGCTTTCATTTGTGCAGTTGAAGCAATTCCCTAACCCTTTTCAGTCCGTCTCAGTCTGTCGTTCACATCATTTAAAACAAACCTGAAAGGAATCTTTTCAAGCAGTATCTACAAAAATGAGACACTCCATTCCACACCCTGTAATCTTTGGAGCCACATCGATTTTTTTTAATTAATTCCTGTACAAAGACAGTTCCAAATCAAAATACCTTCAGTATTCAATACGTGCAAATCACAAACCAATATGAGCACACTTAAGACCCAGTACTGGCACAAAACCAGAGCGAGCACAACCTAAAACCAAGTACGAGTGAAGAAAACGAACTGGAATAAGCACATCTAAAACCAGTATTGGTATACTGACCGATAAAGACACCCATATTGGAGCCAGCAATCTGGGCCCGTGTCAGTCCGGCGTCTTCCAATGCCATCAGTGTGCAGTCCAAAATGAAGCGCTGCTGAGGGTCCATCTGCGCTGCCTCAAAGTCGTTGATCCCGTAAACCCTGTTGTCAAACTCCTCCGGCCTGCATCAAAGCAGAGAGTATGTTAAGACATATAGATTTTTTAAATTCATTATAAACAGTTGTGTGTCGTGTACATTTCTGCCGAAGGTATGTATTGACCTGGGTTTGTGTGGTGTTTTTCCCCCAAGTTTATGATCATTGGTACATGAAGTAGTGTGTAGTGGATCAACTTTCGAATAAAACCAATCCGTTCATCAGGCCTTGATGTGCACACTTAAAAGACCTCACGGCAATACAAAAACTGTCCCTGACGTGTGTGTGTGTGTGTGTGTGTGTGTGTGTGTGTGTGTGTAGGGGGGGGGGGGTGTGCATGTGTGGGTGTATGCATGCGAATGTTTGTTTGTTTGTGGATTTTCTGCAACAAAGTATTCTTGTTCATGATGAATACGGAAAGAATGGTTCCGTTATTTTGATTCCCATTTGAGGTCCCGCTTACGAACGGACAAAAATCACACATTCAGCTTAAACTCCGCTTTATAACATTAACTCCGCTTTAAAACAAACACATCTGATTTGTACCCTTAGGTGAAAATCCCGCTTCCAGACCAGTCAAGCATTTCCACACATGCACATGATAATCATGTTTTCAGATGGAATTACCAGTTCTGGACAAATTCATGGATAAAGTAATTTTATATTGAAATCCCATTTTACACAATTCACATAAGTCATGGTTTTGGAGGGCAAAAAACACACACAAAAAAAACCCTACATGTGGACGAAATCATTTATTGAAAAACAGAATTCGTCATACTTTTATGCTAAAATTACACTTCCCACACATGCGTACCAATCGTTCTCGGCGATGATAAAGTAACTTCTTGGCAGATTCACTTCAGTCATGCCTTAATGCGATAAGTCCACTTCTAGCTAGCGTTATTTCAGTCATGCGCTCAAATGAAAATTCCATTTCTGGACAAACTGTCTTTGCGTTCGTCTGTATGACTCAACGATTTTTTTTTCCCCGGAACGGTCTTGTTGTGATTTTTGTGTGTTTTTGTTTGTTTGTTTGTTTGTTTTCTTCTTCTTCTTCTTTTTTGTTGTTATTTGTTTTGTTTTTAATGGTTTTTGTTTGTTTGTTTGTTTGTTTTGTTTCTTTTTGTTTTTGTTGTTGTTTTTTGTAACGAGGTGACAGCTTTGTTAGTTTTTTTCTGAACAAATACGGACAACTCATTAAGCATTTTACTTTCACCATCATTAGTATCATCTGTATCACGGTCATGGTTATTTTCATAATCAGTATGACTGTTATCATCATAATCATCAGTTTCTTCGTCAACATATTCACCATCAATAGCATCGTCATCATTTAATGAGAGCTAGTTGACAGACAGATACTCACTCATTGACGAGTCCCGCACGCTTCACATAACCTTTGCCCGCGGCCATGGGCTCAGGGTCATAGAAGGCGTCAGCGTTCCAACGAGACGGTGGGATTTCGGTCACATGATTCTCTCCGTGCAGCAGCACACGCCAGAAATCCCGGATGTTGTCCGCTCCCGGCACCTTGCAGCCAATGCCCACAATGGCGATGGCGTCTTCCGTCTGTTCCGCCATGCTTGGATCTGGTGAACACACAACCACCATCACGCCGGGGCTGCTGTGAAGTTATAGAAAAGGTTTCGTTAGATTTGATCATCCTACATCTCACAAATCACTGACTGTAATGTGTGCAAACACACACACGCACGCACGCTCCCCCCCCCCCCCCCCCCCCCCCGCCCCCCCCCCCCCTCCCACACACACACACACACTCGCACTCACTCACTCACATGGCACATGTATGCATTTGTGCAGCTACACTCGCACATAGCTCCCACAATCAAAACACACATACACAACACACTCACACACACATGCATCCTCCCACACTGAATTCCACCCACCAACACACCTACCCACACACACGCACGCACAAACACATACACACGCGCACGCGCTCCCAAAATGCACGCATGCACACACATACTGCCACAGTTTTGTCTGTGGTTACACAAATCTGCAGGCGTAGCATAGGAGTTGGGAAGAGATCTTAATCTGCATTTGAGTCACGGAGATGGCACGCGTTGGAAAACTTCCTATGATTGTGTCAGGTGGTGTATTTATGACACGGAAATGTTAATAAACAGAAGAGTCAAGAAAGAATCTTTTTCTTCTTTCTGTCTCTCTGTCTCTCTCTCGCTTTAAGTATGCTTGCCACACTTCTCTGTCTCTCTCTCTTCTTCATTCTCACCGTCTCTAAATCACTGCCTGAGGACTGATGTGGTCACGACTGGCTTAAACAAACGTTTTCCACTCTGTAAAACATTTTGTTAAACGCTGTTGTAATTCAGTTTTCAGGACACGTTTAGGCAAGGGGGTTGACAACAGACATGCCAGAACACTTGTAATATGAATGACAAGGACTCGTTGGCCGTGCTTTATAATTTACTTCTTCATGCACTTTTCATATTTTTTTGAAAAGGCCAACATCTCAGTGGGTGCATAATTACGAAAACACAACCATCAAGATTATGTTTGAAGTGTAAAAACACACGATGTACAATAATAAAGCAAGGTGAACGTGTCCTTGAAAACTGGGTTATACGTGTAGCGTAAGCTAGTTATTACATCCTTGAAACTAAAACTAAAACTTTTGGTTTTTAGATCTTCATGTGACCATAACCCCATCCCCAACCCCATCACCCTTACCCCGGCGCGGGGGAGTTGGGAGGTGGGGGGGGGGGGGATTTTTCATTATGATTTCTCGAAAGTTTGATCAGTTTGCCATCCAGATATACCTGTCTGCCAAAAATGAATTACGGTATGAATATACCAGGGTATGGTTAAAAAAAGGTACTGTTTTTGTATTGTCGCGAAAGTGTGTGATCAACAAAAATGGTATGTTGTTATTAGTGAAGTGTCCTGTCTAAGATTAGGTTTGTAGAGCTTCAAATAAGAAACTCAGCCTTCTACTATCAAGAATGACCTGTTAAAATGTACCCGAGCGTTACAGGCGTTCTATTACTGACCCAAACTCCACAATTTTAAGTATCGCATCGCCGCAATTTACAACGTTTTCTTTGGTAAACAAAACATCATCATTAATGGTTTTTGCGTCCTTACACCGCACTTATATCAGCAGGGGTTATTTCACAATATCTTCTTTATAGTTTGGACTTTTTTTTCTAGCCTCAATTACCTGTTCATGATAATTTTGTCGCATAACATGCAGACAATGTTAAACATAAGAAAAGAAAGAACCCCATCAGCTCTGGCCTTCTTTGGCAGTTGCGAAAGGAATGGCCAACACAAATAGCAGACAGTTTACATTTCAATGCAAAACTTACTGTAACCATTCCTTTCGAATTACAGAACAGATTACTGAGCTGCTCATGTACACTACCAAACTGTGCCGTCTTGCCACAATAACTTAGTTGTACTTCGCATATATTCGTAGTATGCTTTGTAGTTTTGTTGTTGTTGTTTTGTTCCTTTTTAAAAATCCATTTTGGGTGACTTAGATATGCTCATCTGCGTCCTAGGAGAGTTCCTTTGCACTTGGCGAGTCTTTGAGAAACCGTCACAGATGAAGTATCCCCAGAGCTTCCAACAGAGGTGGGCTCTGATGGCATGGTCGTTGTGTTTCCCGGTCACAAAGGCTTCAGTGGAGTCCTTGGTGCAGATGCCCAACTGAACGATAATGTCTCTAAAGCCTGTTCCTCTCTTGAGTTTTCCCAGAGTACCAAGAGAACAAGTGAAGTGAACGCACCAAGACTTACTGCATTTTTCTGAGACTGTTCATTTTGCCATATGGCCATCAGTGTTTTCTTTACATCTGCAAAGTCAAACATGACGAAGGCATACTCCTGGCCCGGTTGTCTTGCTGCGTTCAGTGACATCTGCAGAACGTGTTGCACTGTTATACTGTCGGTGACAGGATGAAGAGCAGGTTGCACACAGTCATCTGATGACTGCTCCTGCACCTTGGCCAGATTCATGCCAGTGAGTGACACCCAACCTGGCAATCTGTAATGGGGTGCTCACAGAAGACGTGTATCTGGTCAGAATCTGCATGAATCTGAACATAGTTGCGCCAACTGTGGTGAGTTGAATTGGGACATGAGTGTTATTTTGAGTATGGGCTTTACTGTATCCTTTGTGAAACAGATTCTCATCCTGACTCTTGTAAATCACTATTGTCTCAGCAGGAGTGAGGAGTTCCGCTATCGGGAAAGATGGTTTCAGGCAGCAAGCTGTTACTTTAAAGTCCGTTGCAGCAGACTGCAGTTTCAAGTTTAAGGACACAACTGTGAGACATGCAGTGGCTATAGTGATTCAAAAAAGTATGCTGACAAGTTTTGCACTTCAGATGGCGGACTGCAGTGCTCGGAACGATGTGCTTTGGCATTTCCACTTGCCACATGTGAAAGCTTAACACGTGTCTTGCGAAACAGGCAATGATTTTGCATTTCTTTTCAGGGACATTTTTCTTTCCAGTTATAACACATTCCATAAAGTCCTTTGCAGAAACAGGAGCCTTTTGCTATTCATTCTTTTGCTGGCGGGTAATGACTCACTTGAGCTTCTCTGTAACTCTGAATGAGACTGCGGAGAGTGAGGGCTGCCTCTTCTAACCTAGTATCCGCTGATGCAGAAGCAACAAAGGCACTTGTAATTGTTCGGTATGTATGTGTCTGATGAGTACATTAACTCACTCCGGTGATTTTGGAGCTGCAAAACCTTTTTTGCACTAAGAATGTTAAGTTCTGTGGTTTGGATTATGAAACAGTGGGTATTTCTCTTGCATGCATGATACGTCTCTCAGCACTGATGCACGCTCTAGATCGTCTTCGTCAATGATGCTGTTTTCCATGTACTCGCATACATCCCAGTGGGCTTCCTTTTGTAAATAATTTGTTTCTTTTCCATTGTCTATCCACATGCCTCAAAATGAAGTCCCTTCCGAAAGATTTTGTGGTTGTGTACTTCCTGTGCCACAAGATCTGTCATGTATTTAGATGATCATAATTCCCTCGGTTAGAGGAGTTGCTTCTCTGATTGAGTCTTCAGCAATTTTGTCACACTTTTCCACATTTGAAAGCTCTGGTCTATAGAAACTGGGTTCCATTTCCTCGTTTTGTCACACATGATACAGCAATCTCTTGGGGGAAAAAAGCTCTCAGCGCAAGTTTTCTTTTTTCCTGGGAGTTGATGGTCCGGCTACGGTATCCTTCTCTCGAGCTTTCTGTCATTATGTCTGTGTTTCACTGTTTGCATTCAAGAACATGTCTGGCATTTTAAAAGTGAAATACATATAACGCATCATCCGGTCTTTTTGTAAACATTGTGTAACCTTCCGACAGATTTTGTACGGGTTTTGTGAACACGTCAAATTTCATATTCTCAGTCTGGACCTTGCTTTGTTCGGTCACAAATTTCATGTCTGTCTCAAAGTTGTTTTTGTCGTGAATGATACAGAATTTGTGTGTCCACGCTTCTAAATTTTATGTTAAACACAAAAAAAATGAAATGTGTTCATTATTCAGGTACTGTGGCGTTGCAACCAGGTATGTCCCAGACTTTCAAACTTCATCTATATAGTTTCAAGAAGGAACAGTGATGTATATATATATATATATATATATATATATATATATATATATATATATATATATATATATATATATACTCCCTGCATTCAAACCATAAATAAACCCATGTAAGATTGATACAGTGTGATTTCTTTCATGAAAATGCATTGGGAAAAGAACAGAAAAAACACGCTGCTTCATTTACATTGTGGTCCTTGCGGTCGGCTGGGACATAACCATGTAAATTAGACTGATTAAATGCATTACTACATACTATAACATGAATCTATTATAATAATATAGTGGCTTATTATGCCAGCAGGTACCTCACGCTGATAAAGAAATCCTTCATCCAGTAATCAGGCTGCAGACGTTTGAACATATTCAGTACACCGGACGTATTTGATCACATGACAAGCTATTGCGGCACTAATCCAATTTTAATTTCATTCTAATTTATTTCCATAGACATAAAGAAATTAACTGTGTGATGAAATATGTGGATATAGTGCCGTTTCAAGCACATATACCCCAAAAAGTTATCCATAGGACCCAAAGAAGGAAAAATGGTCTATATTTACCCCCACCCCCACCCCCTCACCCCTCCACCCTCTCACCACTGATTTTATACCGTAATGCAAACTTGGCAGACAGGTAAATCATTATTTCTGACATAAAAACACACAAGAAAATCCCTATGAACCCCACCCCCACCCCACCCCTGCCGGGGTTACGGCTACCATATGCCACCCGACAGACTGTTTAGTTATTCATTCGTATCTGTCGAACTTTTAACTTATGGCCACCTTTTCCATGTTACCACTCGATATATTTCATAAGTAATGTAGCTATTGCTTGCTGAAAATATCCCACAGTGACAGCTTTTTCAGGCAAGGTGGCGGACGTAGAACTGACCATTCAATGATTTTGTCAAGGCTAAAATTTGATAACAAATGTAAACGGAACACGTTTCGGAAATTCAACTCCTCATTATTAACATATAAGGATTATTTAGACGAAATTAATGAAGAGATTTAAAAAAAAATATATAAAAAAAGGGGGGGGGGGGGGTACAGAAGAATATGCAGTTAGTCCATATTTAAGAGAGGCAGTGGATACTATTCCAGTACAAGACTTACAGTTGTCAGCACCTGATGATCTATTCCTAGACTTTCTATTAATGAAGATTACATCAAGGACTATTTCTTATGCTACAATGAAGAAAGGGAAAACAAACGAAGGGGAGAATGCTTTACAACAAGACATTCAGCAACTAGAAAAACAAGAAGTGAAAAGTAAGGAAGACGTTATGAATATAGAAGCTAAGAAGGAACGATTGAGAGTTATTTGGGAGAAAAAAAATAGAGGGGGTACTTTTTAGATCACGGGCAAGATGGATAGCAGATGGAGAAAAGTAACTAAATATTTCTGTAATTTAGAAAAACGTCATTGTATTAGTAAGAATATGGCTAGATTAAATGATACACATGGCAATCTTCTAAATAACCCAAAAGAAATTCTAAAAGAGGTCCAAGGTTTCTATGAAAATCTGTATAAAATTTCTAACGTTGAAGATTACAAAATAAACGAACTTATAAAAGATATTCCATGTTTAGATGCTGATGAAGCGCATGATTTAGTTGGGTGATATTACATTAGAAAAGGCTAGTCTAGTACTGAAACATTTGAAAAACAACTGTGAGTCCTGGTACAGATGGTTTCACAGCAGAATGTTTTAAGTGTTTTTGGAGCAGAACAGGTGATTTTGTCGTAAGGTCATTAAACACTAGATTTAGAAAAGGACAACTTTCTTGCGTTCAAAAACAAGGAATAATTATATGTATCCCAAAAGAAGACAAACCTAGAAACTTCATCAAGAACTGGAGGCCAATATCACTGCTAAATATCGTATATAAAATCGGATCATCATGCATACCCAACCGTATAAACAAACTTATTGCAGAAGACCAAACTGACTTTATGAGGAATAGATATATAGGTGACAATATAAGGTTGATTTATGACAAAATAGCTTACTTAGAAGAACACAATCTACCTGGGCTTTTGTTAAATAGGATAGGAAAAACAAATAAAACTGCACGCAGGAATTTTTTTTTTTTAATGGGTGGTGCTGTAGTGTAGCGACGCACTCTCCCTGGGGAGAGCAGCCCGAATTTCAGACAGAGAAATCTGTTGTGATAAAGAAAAAAAACAAATACAATTACAAATATCGATTTTAAGAAGACTTTCGATTCAGTTAGCTGCAATTTTATGTTTAAAGTATTAAAAGCATTTGGTTTCCAAAATGAGATATGTAAATGGATATAATCATTTAAAAATAATATCAGATCCTGTGTTCTTGTAAATGGGCAGGTCTCTAGCTGGTTAAGTGTAGAAAGGGGATGTAGACAGGGAGACCCACTATCACCATACCTTTTTGTTTTGTATGTTGAAATATTAGCAATAATGACACGAGAAAACGAAGATAAACGACGATAAACAATATGGAACACAAACTTTCTCAATACGCAGATGATACTGAATTTCTTTTAGCAGGTGACAAAAAATCATTTGAGACATGTATGCATATAGTGGACACGTTTGGGAGTAAGTCGGGCCTACATATGAATTCTTGAAAAATAAGTGCAGTGTGGCTGTGAAGTAGTAAAAATTCTAATATTCGGTATATGGAGCATCTAGAGATAGAATTGAATCCACCAAAATTTAGAATTCTAATAATCTGGTTCACAAATGATTTACAAAACTGTGCAAATATGAATTACTCTGAAAAAATTAGCAGATGTTATACAATTATTTAGAGTATGGATAAGAAGGCAAATAACACCCCTTGGACGAACAGCTGTTCTAAAATAATTCATTTTGTCTAAATTGACTCATTTGTGGATTTTACTGCCTAACCCACCTGACAATTGTTTTTCGCATTTCACAAAATCACTGTTATAGTTTTGTATGGAACAAAAAGAATGATAGGATTAATAGAAACACTGCGCATAAAAGTATCAGAAATGGTGGTCTGGGATTACCGGAATTAAAAACCAATGCATCCTCTCTAAAATTGACTTGGATACGGAAAGTGGGTAAAACGTTTCATAAATGGAAAAACATTGTAATGGATAACTTTCATGTGCTGAATTATATCCATAAATACGGGCCAGAAATAACATTGTCTTTCTCTCAAACAAATACTTTTTGGACAGACGTATTTAATGCATACAAGGATTTTTTTCTATAAAATAGATTGTAATAAGTCTGTTGAGCTTCTAGCAGAACCAGTATTTTATAATCGAAGCATACAAATAGGGCAAAACATTTATTCGGGGAAAAGCATGGATAGATAAAGGTATGCACTGTACTGCACATTATTTGCTTGAAAATTGACATTTTATTTCTTACGGAGAATTCAAACAAATTATAACATCAATTTTCTTACTTTTTCCGGTTACATATCAGTAATAAAAGAGTACATTAAAAAATGAACATAGCCATAGATAATTATCAATGCAATGCTTGAATATGTCTATATTTTTTAAGAAATTGATGTCCATATGTTAAGGTTCAAAGCTGTAAAATGACATACTTATAGACAATGGTGTCCATCCACAGTGTTGTTCAAAATGGGATCAAAAACTCAACATTGTTCATGACTGGAGAAAATGCTTTTGTACATCAATAAGATTCCGGATGTTAAACTGAAATGGTTTCAGATAAGAATTGTGCACAGATGCCTTGGGACAAATGTCCTGCTTAAAGAAATGGGTGTACTTAACATTGATCTATGCAGTTTTTGCAACATAATGAAAGATAGTATTAGACACATGTTTTGGCAGAGTACAACCATCCAACGTTTTTGGCAAAGATTAATGGATTTAATTAACGAAAGACGCCCAAATGCTCAAAATATGCAATTAACTGAATCATCAGCCATACATGGACATGACGAAAATATAGTCACTGATCCCACCTTTTATTTCATTTTGTTGCTGGCTAAACAATACTTGTACCAACGCAAGATCAACAGCACTGTACCTGTTCTGTATGGTTTCAAAAAAAAAAAAAAAAAAAAAAAAGGAATATGGATATACAGATGAAGAGTATATTGCTAGGAAAAACTTTCTTTGTAATTACTTTATCAGCAAATGGTCTCCATACAACTCCTTGTTTTTGAATACAAATTAAAATAAGGAATACATATTATGTCTATACAATTTTGATATTGATATTACTATATTCTGTATCTTACTTTACAATTTAAAGTATGGCAATATGTGTGTTAAATATTGAGGATGACAACCTACAATTTATCGGATTCCTTAAACCGCACCCGGCGACATTATATTTGATCTTGATTCATCGATCTTTGCCAGCATGTTCTTGTGATTGTGTTGTTGTTATTATTATTATTATTACCTCTGCGTGTGTGTGTGTGTGTGTGTGTGTGTGTGTGTGTGTGTGTGTGTGTGTGTGTGTGTGTGTGTGTGTGTGTGTGTGTGTGTGTGTGTGGTTTGTCCTAATCTTATTCTTTCTATCACAGTTTGTGGATTTTGTAGTCACTAGTGTATGTTTGTGTGTGTTTAATAATGTAAAAATTGAAATTTATTTTAAAACAGTATGTCATGCTGTCTTAAATCGCAACTTAACGAAAAGCTAGTCCGGCAACGAACCAGGAATAGGCCAACAAAATCTAGCGAATCTGGAAGCTGAACGGAATACACAGTTCATGATCACTGAATACCATTTACTCAAGAATAACTTCACAGTATAATTGGTATGTGTTGATTTTTTCTTCTTCTGTTTAATCCAAATCCGGTGTTGACAGATATGTCCAGAGAAAATGCACACACACACACACACACACACACACACACACACACACACACACACACACATTCACATGGACAAGCGTATCAGAGTTATAACTCTAGATCCACTTTGTTAATACACGTTTGCCAAAAATCAAGACATTGGAGCATCTGACCAGCCTAAAGAAATGAACTTGTACAATGTGGAGCAATAAAGCTGTTGACGTGTAAGAAAAACAAAAAAACTGGGGGCCTGGGAGAAGGAGGAGGGGAGGTTATAAGATTATAACATGACGGCTAGTTGAGAAAACAAGTGCGGGTAACAACCACTGCGATATATATTTGAACAAACATTATCCACTCCACATCTCTGTAAAGCATTTGTTAAACGCTACTTTAATTCAGTTTTCAGGAAACGTTTAGGCAAGGGGTTGTGTGTGTGTGTGTGTGTGTGTGTGTGTGTGTGGTAACGACACCAAACACCTATGCTTATCTCCCGGACATAGACATTCTCTCAGCACAAACAAACAAACAAACGAAACCGCAGCACTTACTTGACTTTTTAGTTTCAGTGTGCAGCGTGCGACACGGAGATATGTCGTCTGCAAACCTGCCTCGTCAGCCTGGGCTAAAACAAGCGCTGCCCTAGATATATTAGCGCCTTGCTGCGAGTACGCGACTGCCTTACAATGCAGTCGGCTGTTGCATACCGTTACTTGCTGTGCCAGAATGGTGTTGTTCACATCACTCGTCTTCTGATCTCACGTGTCGGCTGATATAATACTCGCAGGTGGGGGGATCAGGAATCTCCTCTCTCTCCCTCTCTCTCTCTCTCTCTCTCGTACAGTTTTATTTTTCACCGTACTGACGTGATTATGTATGTATTATTCCGTGGTTCCTCATCCTTCACTGTAAAACAGTCCAACATCATCCATCATCGTGAAAGAGTCCAAAGTATTTGGCTTTGAAGAAGGTATTTGTAGATGGATTTCTACATTTTATAAAGATATAAAAGCACATGTTATTATAAACGGGAAAGTATCAACACACTTTGGAACAGAAAGACCCAGTATCTCCATACTTATTTCTGTTATGTGCTGAAATTTTAGCAAGTAGGTTAAGAGAAGAAACAGATATAACGGGTGTGAAAACAGCAGGCACAGAATTTAAGATAAATCAGTTCACTGATGTCACGGCATTTATTTTAGAAGGAAGTAGAAAATCACATGAAAAACGTTTTGAAATCCTTCATGAATTTGAAGATAATTATCTCAGGATTGAAATTAAACTGCGGAATTAAGAAAAGACATTAAATATGTGGTTAGGTAGCAAAAAGAATTCCATAGATAAATTTTCAGCTCACATAAACACGGAATGGAGCACATCAAAATTTAAGATACTTGGACTCTGGTTTACTAACGATCTTTCATATGTTATAGAAATAAGTTCAAAAGATAAGGTTCCTCGAAAATAAATAACTATTCAAGATGTGGTTGAAAAGAATAATTGCCCCTGTAGAAAGGGTTGTACTCAAAGTATCAATTGTATCTAAATTGGTTTACCTCAGGGTTCTTCTTTCGAACCCAAGAGTGAAAT
This sequence comes from Babylonia areolata, assembly GCF_041734735.1. NCBI lineage: Eukaryota > Metazoa > Mollusca > Gastropoda > Neogastropoda > Buccinidae > Babylonia > Babylonia areolata. The sequence goes on along the minus strand of NC_134876.1, from coordinate 94,493,235 downwards.
AACTTTCAAAATAGAGTAGAAAACCACTGAACTGCTACCCCACTGCCATTGGAATAGTTACATCACTGTCACTACATCTGCTACTCTACTGCAACTAGAGTTGCTACATTATTGTCACAGGAACTGGTACCCCACTGCGACTAGAGCTGCTACTATCCAACTGTCAATAGACGGCTGCTACACTACTGCCACTACATATGCTGCCCCACTACAGACCACTAATCACTGTGTCCGCTGACTACAACTGACCGCTGACCACTATTGGCCACTAGTCACCGCTGACTACAACTGACCGCTGACCACTATTGGCCACTAGTCACCGCTGACCACTATTGACCACTAGTCACCGCTGACCACTATTGACCACTGAACACCACCGATCACTGACCACCACTGACCAGTAGTGACCACTACTGACTGACCACCAATGTCCATTAGCTGACTACTGACCATTTCAGACCACCACTGACCGCCGACCACCAATGACCATTGCTGACCACTGACCACTGCTGCCCACCATGACTGACCTAAGAGAATAATTATAAACATGGGGGAAAATAGACCTTGGGGAACATAGACATGCTTTCGAGCTTAGTTACCATGCAAATACATGAAATAACCTCACTCTTCCCATGTGCCCCACAAAGCAA